>NC_068938.1:47922051-48163674 GCF_016801865.2 Culex pipiens pallens
TACCCTCTAAACAACAAAATAAAAGTTACACCGAATGGCAAAGAGCGAGGACAGAACAATAGCAAAATATCGTCGTTTCAGCAACTGCCATAAAGCGCGAACATAAAAAAAAACAAAAACAAGTAAGCACTAGTAGTGGATTGTGAAAAACCTGAAAAATGATACCAAAAACAGTATAAAAAAAAACTCCGTGTAAAAATCTACAAAAAATACTCATTGTTAAGTTATTTTTTAAGCATTCAGCTGTGTAAGAATACAGAGAGAAACTAAAAAAAAGATAAAACAATTATATTTTCTTATTTATTATTTAGAACAAGCTGTAAATATCTGAACCAACTTATTTTATGCCTTTCCAATGCTTCCCTTTTCCCCCTTCAGCAAAATAAAAAAAACAGTGGCAACCTTTTATTTCCATTACTGACACACACACCAGCAAATGCAACCACGCGCTAATCAGAAAGCACAAGTTTAATCTTATATATCTGTGAGAAAACGGAAAAAAGTTGAGAAAAAAATTATAAAAAATATTTCGAAAACGTACCTAAAAAATTTAATTATTACGAAACGAAACTGAACAAAGGGCGAAACCCCCTTTCATAAGTGGTAAACCATCCCGTCGTGTTAAGAAACTGAAAACAGGAAGCAAAGCAAGAGTAATGGAAACAATGTGTGTTTGAATGTGCACTAATGGTATCGAAAGAATAAAATAAACGCAAAAAAAAACAATACAAAAAAAAGAAATTATTTATCAACACACACACACAACCACAACTGAGAGAGACAAAAAACAAAAGAAGGTCATCACATCAATAAGTAGCAAAAATTCTTTTAACCCAAAATAGTAGCGAGACAAAAACGCAAGCAGGCGAAGACGTGAAAAAAAACATAAAATAAAATAAAAAAAAATAGGTCCAATCATTGTTCTTCTTCTGCCATACGCAAATATATTTCTGCTAAAAACAACAAAACAAATCGAACACAGACTCGCGCGCATAATCACACAAATGAACGAGAACAACACAATTTTAGCAAACGGAAAGTAAAACGCGATAAAGGAAATCTCTTGAAGAACATAAAAATCTGTGACAAATGTGAAAAGCGAGGGCGACAAGCGACAAGCAAGCAGCAACATCGTGAAGAAGAAAAATAAAGAAAACGTTTCAACTTGTAGTAGAGATAAATAAAGGAAAAAAGCAAAACAAAACAAAAAAAACTATGTATTTTTCAGAGTTGTTTCCAATGAGAAAAAAATATTGATTAAAAAAGAAAACAAGGTAAAACAGTAAAATAAAATTCGTATACCTGATGACCAGCAAAAAACGTAATGAATTGTGTTTTTAATGTTTCATGGAATTCTTCGAAATTCTCAATGTTTTTATCATCAATTGGGTCCTAAAGCCCTATGTCAACGTTTATGTACATCGGTAAAAATCACGATTAAAAACCATTTATGATCACTTTTTTTCATTTTAATGCAAAAAAAAATTTACAAGATAATATTTTTTCGCTGGATTAAACCCTTTGGAACGAGCAGTCATGTAGGACCTTTTCTGACAAGAAGGGCCGTGAAGTTATTTTTTTTAAATTCAATTAAAAATACATTTTAAATCCTTTGCGGCCGTTGTACTTAGAAAAATAAGCTTTATTGTTGTGAAAAATAATATCACAAATTTAAGCTTAATTTAAGGACCCAATTGCAGAAAAAAGGGTTGTTACCAGCCCGGGAACATGTTGACAGCTGCCATACAAACTGAGTGTACCCCTTTTTGTGGGCCCAGTGGGCCTAAGATGGCGGCCTTATATATTATCTAGCCAAACTTTTGGCAATGGCGAATAGTTTAAATAAAAATAGTTTTGGCCTTGTTTCGGTTAAAAACGACAAAATAAGCAGACTGGAATCATTTTCTTAAAAATCTTGTTTAGAGATACGCCACGTTCAAATATTAGTCTAGAACAGTTGAAATGAGCGTGCCGCGAAAGCCGTCACGAAATAAAAGTTTCCCATGCAAATTTTGAGTTGCGTATTTAATGGGCGGACTCCGACGAGGCTCATCGGCCATCTGGCGGTGAATACGCGCAACTCACGAAAACTGTTATCTTAGGACCCGGCTGGTTGTTACGGAAAAGTCGAAAAAAATCCGCGTCAAATCCGCGCCGACTTAAAACCTAATCGCGAAAATCGCGACTGACATACAAAATAGTTTAAAAGCACAATTTTTGCATAGTGAAAATATCAATACAGAAGTAATTGACTAAAAAAATTAAATCGTTTATGTTTAATGGCTCCGTCGAAAGGAACGCAAACACCCCTATTGAAAAAAAACGCTCAAAGAAAAACAAAATCTCAATTTAAAACGTGTTCAACATGTTCAAATCATAAGATTAAAAAAATCGAATACCTATATAAAAAATCATAAATCTGGGGATTTTAATACAATTCGTTTTTTTATAATCCTCACCAAAGTAACTGGGTGCTGAATAGTGGTTCGCAAAACGGCCTCAATTTTGAACTGTCGAAGTGGAACCAATTTACTATTCGCCAAAAGTAGAGAGTATTGTGATCGATCATTAAAAATTGTTTATTTTTTTTATTTTTTTGCAAGAATGAAAAATTTGTGGCTTTTGAAAATCTGGGGTTGAAGTCAAGAAACCTTAAGAAAGTTGAAGGTGAGATCGTATTCTTTTATCTTTATGAATGGAAGTTGTTTATAGAGTCGATGCGGTTGTATCCAGCTGTCTCTATTGTTTGATTCCGTTTGAAAACCTGGTTAAGTGAAAATCCTTTTTGTTTGTTGGATCAGCTTCGCTAGAATTAGCGATGTTTTTTCGCTGGATCAGGAAGAGCTGCAGGATTCCAAAATCAGCCAGGGAATTTATCTGCGACATCGCAGAATTACACTCTCGCCGCAGTTCTTCGTCACCCGTAGAAAAGAAAAATCTCTTCTAACCTATCGAAACGCGACAATTTTCCAGCAAAAAATGTCAAAATTTAGACAAAATAAAACTTCAGGGTGGCCACTCAAGTCGGGAAATCGGGAAAGTCGGGAAAAAGTCGGGAATTTGCCAAAATCCGCCAAAAATCGGGAAAAAGTCGGGAATTTAAGAATTTTTTTTTCTAAAATTGGGAATTCTGAGCATATTTGCTTGAAAATTATTTTTAACTCTTGAATAATTTTGTGATATTTTGTACAATTTTCAAATTGAATTCACTCATTTCTGCTTTAGTAACTTACTTTAAATTTAAGGTTCTATTCACTATTTTAATATATTTGAGTATAGAAAAGCTGTTAAAGGCATTCAAAATCTTAATGAATATTGGAGTCTTTGACATAGATTTTCATAACATTTTTTATGAATCAAATGATCGCTATTATTTTTTGTTCATCAAACAAGAGGTAAAGTTAATGAAAAACTAATATAAAAATAGAGCCTAATGGCCAGCTTAGAATTATGATTCAATTTAATTTTGTCACATAAATGAATATTTGAAAACAGATTCCAAAGGTTTTTTGTGAATATTTTTAATTGTTTAACTTAATTCTTTTAGTAATTTAAAATATGTTTTTTTCCCAAATGTTGCCCTTGAACTTTTTTTTTGTGAGTATGGGTAAATTACCAACCATAGATTAAGCTTGATTTTCAGTTTTCGGAAAAAAATAAATATCGAATAAAATCCAAAATTGAAAAACTTTTTTACGTTTTAAAAACATAAAGAAAATATTTAAATTGCAAAAAATAATCCAAGAAATTTTGAGTTATTGCAAAATCGTTTAAAAAAAATTGTCTCTTCAAACATTTTGCTTAAAATAAGTGGGACAACATAAAATCATATCAAACTGAATTTTCATTGAAAAAAAAAACAGTTAAATAGTGACCACTAGATAATTTAACATTGATTTGAAAATTCAATATCAAAAATTACAAAATTAAAAAGAGAACTTGGCAAAAACATTTTTTTTTATACATTCCTTGACATTTTTCTAAATCCTTTGAATGAATAATAACAGAAATTGTGTTTTAATCATTCAATTCAATTCAATTCGGTTTTATTGGTGAATTATCATTAAACAATAAGTTCTTTTGGAATACATAACAGTGTTTTGGAGTTCCTTTCAGCTGTGTGTTACATCATAATCCATTTTGGAACAATTGTTGCTTGTAGCTAAGGGGTTACCGAAAGTAAGCAAAATTTAAGAAAAAAATCTTACTATGTTTTAATCATTCTTTGATTTAAAATGATGATGAAGTTTTAAAAAAAAGTTCATTTATCTTTAACTTTTTGTCATTTCCAGTTGAAACGAAGTATCACAAACTATACGTTTGCCAATTTAAAAAATGACATGGAAGTTATAAGTATTGTTGAACTTTTGATTATTTTTTCTAAGACTTATTGTTTGTGTTTCTACTCTGAATCATAATAATGAAATTCCATTTTTGAAGTTTTTTTTTAATTTGTTGTTTAATTTCTGTATTTACAAAACATGCCTAAATTTGGATTTTTTTTTAAATTCATTGAGTTTTTTTTTTCGGTGGTGGTTATTGACTGTCTTATAGAAAGTTTTATGTTTGAAATCTTTCTTTAGATAAGAAATGCCTATTATTTGAGCATTCTGGAAAAGTCTGGAAAAAAGTCGGGAAAAAGTCGGGAATTTGAAAATAGAATTTGAGTGGTCACCCTGAATAAAACACATACTATTGATTATAAAACAGCTCATATACCAGTAAGAAAAAAGTCATGCTTGTGCTTGAACAGTCTCCTACTTTGTGGATGTAAACAAATTGGGATCATTCGAAAATCACGTTACGCATTCTCTCTATTCATCACCCAGCAAAGTAACACTCTGGAAAATCGAAACACGAAATTTATATCACTTTCTTCTAAAAATGTCTTTTACCGAAAACAATAATATTTAAGAATTTAAATAATTAAATATTTAAAAATTTAGGAATTTAAATATTTAAAAATCTAAAAATTAAAGAGTTTATGAATTAATGAATTAAAGAATTGAGGAATTAAATAATTAAAGAATTTATGAATTTAAGAAAACAAAAATAATTAAGAATTTAAATAATTAAAAATTTAAGAATTTATAAATTTTAGAACTTAAGAATTAAGAATTTAAGAATTTAAAATTTAATAATTTAAGAATTTAAGAATTTAAGAATTTAAAATTAAAGAATTTAAGAACTTAAGAATTTAAGAACTTAAGAATTTAAGGATTTAAGAATTTAAGAATTTAAGAATGTAAGAATTTAAGAATTTAAGAGTTTAAGAATTTAAGAATGTAAGAATTTAAGAATTCTAGATTAAATTTTCAAAACAACCTATCCCTCATGGGTTTCCTATGCAGATAGGACCTTTTGAAAATTTAATCGAGAATTTAAGAATTTAAGGATTTAAGAATTTAAGAAATTAAGAATTTAAGAATTTAAGAATTTAAGAATTTAAGAATTTAAGAATTTAAGAATTTAAGAATTTAAGAATTTAGGAATTTAAGAATTTAAGAATTTAAGAGTTTAAGAATTTAAGAATGTAAGAATTTAAGAAAAGTTTATGAATTTTTAAAATTCCAGGACTCATAAAAAACAAACTAAATATTATAGGCATCGATTTTCATATTTTTTATTTTTTTTATTTTTCAATTCATAAAAAATTAAAAACTTTAAAATGTAAAAAGCTTCACAAACAATAAAAGATGTGAAGCTCTAAATGTTTGAAATTTCTTAAATTTTATGAATTTTTCTGACATCCATTTTTTTTTAATTTCTAATGTGTTAATCTTAAAAAAAATTCCTCCAAGAACCTCAAGTGTACCCGATAACACGCGATCAAACCGCAATAGAGTTATCTACGTGCACATGTATTGCGTGTACGTACACGAAAAAGATTGAGGTTAAATTTTGTACCCGCCAGCAAAACAAATGGTGTGCTAGTGTGCGTGAGAGCAGGCTTAGATAGCACTATTCAACTTTTCTTGAGAGTTTTCGCCTGCCGTGATGAGTCTCCTTTTTCGCGTTGTGAATTTTCGCCTTTCGAGATCTAACCTATTGAGTTATCGCCTTTTGTGGCTATGGCTATCCCAAATTTGTATGACCCAATATCACCCCTTCAATTCAATTTTAGCTTGGATTTTGTTTTGTTTTTCACATAGTGTGATCATGGACGGGGAATCTAAAACTTATGAAAGAAGAATATTTTGTTGAACTAAATAAAAATTTTCAAGGATATGTGATACACCACCGGAATTGAGACACAAAAGGTTGACACAACTCTCCATTCTAAATTAATAATATTGTTTATTAGAAACATGCACAGGTGCGTCATCGTTAAATCCGGACTCACATTCGTTCGGGATCTTTCCTTTCTTTGCTAATTTTTCCCTATAATTCGCACCTTGTTCACTTTCGGTTAGTCCTAGGCGATATTTGCGATTTAAGAGATTCCAGTCCGAGAGAAAAACACATCATTTGTGCTTGGTTAGTTTATTCGAGAGTTCCCCTGCTACCTTCAAGGTAGAGAGAGCAAGACAGGCTGATTTTTAAGCGTATAACTGGGGTTTGTGACGGGTGGCGACGACATTTTTGTGCGCAACAATTGAACATAGGAAAACATGCTGTAACATCATCTGGCACAACGATTCACAAATGGGGGAAGACTCTCTCGGGCGCTTACTCACCGGTCGCTTTTTTAGCGTGCCAGCTGAGATAGTTGGCCTGGGTGGCCGCTTCGTACTCCTGCACGAGCGCGTCCACGACGTCGCGGCTTTCGTCAAACTCGCTCAGATCGTCCTTGAATTTGTCCTCGCGCTTGAACTGATCGAGGAAGGCACCTCGTTTGCACAGTTTGTCGTACTGGTTGAGGGCGCGCTCGAAGAGAGAGCAGATGCTGGTGTGGTTCGCGAGCATGAGGCCGGACACGCGGTGGGTGCTTTGGACGTACGGGCTGCTCCGAGACAGGGCGACCTGGATGCTGGCCGGTCCCCAGTTGATGAACTGAGCGAGTTTGCGCTCGCGGATGCGCTGGATCGATTTGTGCACCTGGGTCGGGTTGACCTCGCCCTGGATGATGTTCAGGATGGAGATGTAGCGGTGGTGGTTGGTCTTGTCCGGGCCGGTGGAGACCATCATGTTCTTTGGCTGCAGCAGACGCCGCATCACGTCCAGCACGGTGGTCTTTTGTACGCTGACGGTGTCCGTATCGGTTGAGAGTGGAGTGTAACCGGTCATGAGGAAATGCAGCTGGGAAGTTGGAATTAGCGGGGCGATGAGTTCGATCAGGTTGTTGTTCATGTACGAAGGATATCGCAGGGTTGTTGTGCTGACGGACATGATCGTCGACACGAGCGTGTTGATCTGGGTGAAGCTGGGATTCTCCAGGTGTAACCTGTCCGTTGCGATCCGGTTCAGCGCGGTGTTGTCCAGCACGACCACGCAATCGGCGCAGCTCGTCAACCGCTTCAGCGTCAACAGACTGTTGTACGGCTGCACGACGACGTCGCTGATTTCGTCCTGATTCGGAAACACACTGTACGTCTGGACAAGCTTCTTCGGGAAGTGATCCGACAGGCGCTCCATGATGTACGATCCCATTCCGGACCCAGTTCCTCCAGCTATCGAGTGACACAGCACGAACCCCTCCAAACTGTCGCTGCCGTCCGCCTCGCGATCTATGATATCAAACACCTCCTCGTGCAGCTTCTCCCCCTGACTGAACCCAGAAGCCCAGTTGTTTCCCGCTCCACCACCGTCCTTCGAGAGATACACATTCTCCGGATTGTACAACTGCAAGAAGAGCAAATTCCAAATTAATCCAAAACCCCAATCAAACAACCAACCACCCTACCTTCGCATACGGCGAGGTCATGATCGTGTGGATCACCCGCGGCTCCAGATCCAGCAGCACCGCCCGCGGAATGTAGTGATCGTCGTCCGCCTGGTAGAAGAACACATCCTTCCGGTCGATCCCGTCCGTGGCAAAGTCCTGCAGCACGCCGGACGGCGAAATGCCGTGCTCCAAACAAAGCCGCTTCCAAAACTCAAACCCAACTGCAAAACAAAGAAAAAGTACATTAAGATTCCGTCCAAAACTCACAAAAACAAGAACCTCACTCTGGTTGCCGCACTGGCCCAGCTGGAGGGTGATGATTTCGCTCGGCATGCTGGCGGTCCTACTTCGCAGGAGGAAAAGGTCACTTTACACAACTAGGCGCGGCCACGAAAGCGGCGATTTTGCGTGCGGAATTTTGCGACGAATCTGCGGAAAACATAAAATTCACGATTTGCAGAAAAAGTTGCGCGGAAAATGCTTGACTTTTTGCGTTTGAATAAGTCGTTACGAATGGGTGGCCCTGTGTTGACGTTACGCGCGATTCGGCGGTGACAGCTCGCGGGCAAGAGGGGTTGGGATGTTTACTGGGCCTTTTCAAAAATTGGTAACGCCTTGTACGATAATTAAAAATAAATGAAAATTAGGTTAAATGATTTTTTATTTGTATGTACATATCAAATTTCAACAAAATAAATACACCCTTACCTAAAATCATGATTTTTTGAGTTCCAAATCCCACTTTTCATACGAATTTTTCAGTTCAACCCATATAACCATTTTTATGGTTGTAGTACCTGAACTCGAAAAATCGTATGAAAAGTGGGATTTGGAACTCAAAAAATCATGATTTTTGGTAAGGGTGTAAATACTAAAAAAATTAGAAAACACAACAAAAAAAAATGTTCCTTTTGAATAATAGTGTTAAATTTAAGATGTAACGATAGAAGTGTGACAGAGAACCATTAAAATAGTGACAATAAATCACATATTTTTAAGCAACAAACTATGCAAAAAATAAAAAAAAATAAAAAAAGAAATATGCAAACAAAACGAAAAAAAAAAACAACAAAACATTATTAAATACAAAAATGTATTTAATATTAAAGCTAAAATAAAAAAACGACTTGTACCTAAAAAAAATCGATTTACAAAAAAAAAAACAAAAAATTAATTATTAAAAAATGAAAATAAAAAAATCTTAAAATACAAAAAAAAATACAAAAATACAAAAAGACAAAAATACAAAAATACAAAAATACAAAAATACAAAAATACAAAAATACAAAGATACAAAGATACAAAAATACAAAAATACAAAAATACAAAAATACAAAAATACAAAAATACAAAAATACAAAAATACAAAAATACAAAAATACAAAAATACAAAAATACAAAAATACAAAAATACAAAAATACAAAAATACAAAAATACAAAAATACAAAAATACAAAAATACAAAAATACAAAAATACAAAAATACAAAAATACAAAAATACAAAAATACAAAAATACAAAAATACAAAAATACAAAAATACAAAAATACAAAAATAAAAAAATACAAAAATACAAAAATACAAAAATACAAAAATACAAAAATACAAAAATACAAAAATACAAAAATACAAAAATACAAAAATACAAAAATACAAAAATACAAAAATACAAAAATACAAAAATACAAAAATACAAAAATACAAAAATACAAAAATACAAAAATACAAAAATACAAAAATACAAAAATACAAAAATACAAAAATACAAAAATACAAAAATACAAAAATACAAAAATACAAAAATACAAAAATACAAAAATACAAAGATACAAAGATACAAAAATACAAAAATACAAAAATACAAAAATACAAAAATACAAAAATACAAAAATACAAAAATACAAAAATACAAAAATACAAAAATACAAAAATACAAAAATACAAAAATACAAAAATACAAAAATACAAAAATACAAAAATACAAAAATACAAAAATACAAAAATACAAAAATACAAAAATACAAAAATACAGAAATACAAAAATACTAAAATACTGGGGGTGACATTGGATCATACAAAAATGCTGAAATTTGTCCTACAAAAATGCAGAAGTTTTTATGACCCAATAAGGCTTTCTCGTCAGAAATTTACCAACATCAACACAAAGTATGTTTACATGACAGCTGGACGTTTGTTTGCATCAGATTTCCTATCTCGTTCTAGCAATTATTTTTTGTCAGACGAATTCTAGCTGGTTTTCTTGACTGAACGCGCGATATGTCTGCCAACCAACCGGACCCTAAGATGACAGTTTTCGTGAGTTGCGCGTAATCACCGACAGATGGCAAGTGGGCCTCGTCGGAGTCCGCCCATCAAATACGCAACTCAAAATTTGCATAGGAAACTTTTTTTTCGTGGCGGCTTTTGCGGCACGCTCACTTCAACTGTTCTAGACTAATATTTGAACGTGGCGTATCTCTAAACAATTTTTTAAAGAAAATGATTCCAGAATACTTATTTTGTCGTTTTAAACCAAAACAAGGCAAAAACTATATTTATTTAAACTATTCGCCATTTTCAAAAGTTTTGCTAGATAATATCGAAGGCCGCCATTTTAGGCCCACTGGGCCCACAAAACGGGGTACGCTCAGTTTGTATGGGAGCTGTCAACTTGCTCCCGGGCTGCCAACAGCTCGAGCTTTCGAGATCGTTTGCATCAGGACACTGTGACGAGAAATTCGTAATTTTTGGGTTAAATTATATTTTTTTCACTGGGCCTAGAAAGCCTTATTTTAAATAGGACGTAGGCTATATAGGGCCTATAGGGCCTTCTGTAAGGTAACCTTAGAAATTTTAAAAGAACAAACATATAAATATACAGAATAATAGAGGTTTTGCAGCAAAGCAAAGCAAAAAGACACATGTCGCCACCTATGAACAAGTAGCGTAAATTGTTTTTACCTTCAAAATTTACATTTTCATGATACATTACCATATTTCCAACATTTTGGTGTACAAATTTCCAATATTTGTTTTACTCTTATATGAAAAAACTGTAGAATTAGACAAAAAAGATAGGAATTTGAACTATTTTTTACAAGAAACTATTCCATAAATCAATTGAAATTGTCGAAAATACTTAAATAATTTCGAAACGCGGACACATAATCCTGTTTTATCAATTATTTGGATATAAGTTCGTATAATAATTGTGAAAACTGTGTTGTTTGATGTTTGATGAACTTTAATTTCAAATTTATCTGAACGCTGTAGTTATTGCCAAAACAATAAAATAAAATAAATATTTGAGTTACCAAAAATCTAAAATATTCACTGAAACATTTTATGGGCTTCTTAATTTTTAAGTATTTCAAATCATGTTTTTGCGCACCCAAAATTTACTCTTCAGTGTTTAAGGCCAATATGCTCTTCGGAAGGAACCGGTCAAGAAAAATTTCAAATGGGCAACAGCGGCAGAGTAAGCAAGCCAGAGAGGGTGAAGAAAAGCCCCAAGAAATCGCTCCCTCTCCTTTGTTCTGCTGTTCGTAAAGCTGTTTCTTGACCCCTTTCCTTCCGATCAGCGTACTAGCCTTTAGCAGCAAAACAATAATTTGTGTTCTTGCCATAATTTTTTGTTTCTAAATTAAAAGAAAAAAAACTTTTACAGATAAAACGATTTGCTTCCTTAAATACATGGTAGTATCAAAAACTTTTCTACTTTTATATAGAAAATTTTGAGCTTTCTACGAATATTCACTATCGCGAACTTTTAATCCAACGAACATTTTTTTTTAACAAAACAGTTTTTTTTTTCGTTGTGTTGGCGTGAGATCGGGCCTTTATAACACTTCTGTGGTTTTTTTAAATCTAGAGTTTTTTTTATTAGGTCCTATAAACATATGAAAGACAATGGTTTATTGGTCCTTTTCAAAAAAAACTCTGGAAATGACCTTTAAGCTATTGTCTTTCATATGTTTATATGACTTTTTCAAAAAAAAAAAAAACACTAGACCATAGACTAATAAAAGACTACACAGTGGGCTCTGAACCATGACTCAACCTTTTTATGACCCCTCGGCACGACCGGTTCACTGTCAAAAATGATAGATCGAAATGTCATCAACTGGCAGCTCTGACTTTGACATGACATTTCGCGCAATGTAATTGTTTATGTTATTGTTTTGATTCAAACGGAACAAGTTCCGGATGAGGACGGTGATTACTAGAGTGAACCATCGTCCGGGGGAATCTTGAGGGTGGTCGAATTTCTAGCGATTCACATTCCGCGTGTCTGCTGAGAGATGGACGCGCCTACGCTAGAAGGTCATTCCGCGATTCGAATGGCAACTGGGCCTCACCATCGAGGGCAACAAGCAGCTTTCGATCGATTTCAGACTTTTAATCGTCATCCTCCCAGAAAACGATCATGTGAACACCGTCGGGTTTGCCAAGCACAGCCGGCGTATCTAGACGCGGGCCGCCTCCGGTTAGTACCGCTAGGGCAAAACCGACTTCCTCCAACCCGTAATCTTCACCCTGAGAGGCTAGAAAGTCATTAGAGACGCTATCTAGACCACGACGTACTGCACCTACTTTAAAAACCTCAACACGGCCAAGATCTTTGCCAATAACTGCCAACTTGGCATTCCCAACCCCAGAGTTAACGTCGTCAAACAAAAATTCGTCCTCGAACCAGCTTCACCGACAAAGAGTACGACCTCCCCGGGCACCGATATGGGCGAGCTGTACGCGGGGGCAACAACTGGAACTGGCAACCAGGAAGTGAAACAACCCTCCGCTCAGATTGTCAGCAAGCAGGGGCAGGGCATTCCATCCTTGAAGTTACCAGCGGAGTTCAGCACAGTTTGTTCCAAAGGAAGTCCGGAACCGAAACCCGAAACAAAAACGCGGTTACTTTATATCATATAGGTACTTGAGGGTTTATTTATGAAAGCTGTTTAAAAAAAAATCACAGTTCTTCTTGACAACTCCTCGTTCCTCTGGATGGTTTTCCTCAGCTCCAGAATGGCCTTCTTCAGCAGCTCCTTCTCGTAGGCGTTCACCTTGAGCTGACCAATTTTCTTCTCGAGATTGTGTTACCCAGGAGCAGCGGCGTGGAGAAGTAAGTGGCCGTTCATGGCACGGTACAGGGCGAGGGCAAAACTGGTCCGGAGTAGGCCATCGAGAGCGTGGCGGAACTGGCATCGGCCTCCTGAATATGTTCCGTCAGGGCGGCAATCTTATCCTGGGGAAGCTCTGGGATTCACTGAGATGATATTCTCGCCGGAGTGACCTCTAGTAAATCCCGCTCTTTCACCAAACAAATATTACTGCACAGCTGATTGACTTTTTCGCAGCCTGCTGCCTTGATTGCAAAGCAAAACAAAAACAAACAAGATGCACGCGTAAATCAGCACAAAACGAAATCGAAAAAGTCAGCGCTGCCAGGTCGATCTGTCATACGAGGGGCTAGCCGATGCGGTTCACCGTGGTACCCGCGGTTCACATCTTATGAGTCATACCTTAGATTATTAATTACCTAGATGTCTCACTTCGGGATTTTTCCATACATCCAGTTGGCGACACCCCTTTAGCGCTCCGAGCGCCACCACAGTCAAGTTACAGGTACTAAATTGGTAAACAAGATCGTAGTACTCATGACACTTTCCTGTTTCAAATTGGTTTTTCTTCTTGACAACAAAGTGTCACCAAATGTTTAGTTCCGAATTTCTTCAATTGTTACATTTTTGAATGTGGAATGGAAATTCGTACAGTGCCACAAAAAGGACCGACCTACCTTACGGCGGATCGAATTGGACGGGATTGACGTCACGTCCTCGATTCGGCCAATTTTCATCGACGAACAGGCCATGGCACGGAGTGCCATTTCCTCCTTAGGCAAATTAATGCGCAGCGCGGTGATCCCCAGCAAATAAAACTTCTCGGCGGCATCCTAAGCACCGTAGGGCTGCTCGTCGTGATTGACCTTGACTTAAATGCCGCCGTAGATCGGTTTTCTTGCCAGACAGATCTGTGACGTTGACAAAGGTGTCGTTGAAGCTGGCGTAGATGTGGGCCAGTCCGGAAACGATCCAGCCCTCGCGATCCTTCTGTCCGAGTGACACCTGGACCTCCTCCTTGAAGGTTTTTTTTTTCTTGTGGGGAGCCATGCGCGTGTTTATTGGGCTAGCACGGCCGCCCGGGTGGTCATCCGAAGCCTCAAAGTGACCTGGAGTTCAAAAATAACCCCGAGCCGTGAGAGGAGGAGATGAGCAAACAGCATAAGCATAAGTCAATGAATTTGTCAATGTATTGTGAAAATTAAGGATTATTTAGCCTGCAAACAATCTTCTAGCTTTGCCTTCGAGTTTAACCATTTATTTGAAATTGTTTACAAAAAATGTCTTCCTATTGCACTATTTCTTGCCATCTCAGCGACAGTTGGTTGGCACTGCCGTTTGAGAAGCGAGTTGTGGATGGCTTCGTGGGTCGCTGCGACATGTGCTGCGATTCTTGGGCCAGTTCATTTTGCAGGCTTCGCCACAGTTGATTCCACCAGAAGTGGTTCTCTCGGAGCTTTTGCTGTTGGAATTCTGCAGCACCCAGGTCAGTCATGGCCACTGGATCGTCTTAAGTTGCGATGGTCGAAGTTGAACTGGAGAATTCGGCTTCTTGTACGCGATCGAACATCAAGTTGGACGGAACACAACCCGCGGGGTCTGTGAAAGTTGGACCTTTGTGATGACAATTTGTATAAAACTTGTAAATTACCTCACCTGCATTTGCTGACAAAATTTAACTACAAACATCAAGATTTAATTTTCGTCCATTTCGTTTGCTTCATTTCCATCCAATACTCCATCGATTCTGCTTTCATCGCCGACCGCTTCACTGAGGTTGTTTGGAGTATCGATGCTACTGCTGATGGCGAGATCGACAGATCCAAATTTTGGTTAACTTCCGGACATAAGATTTGCTCAATCGACAATCCACGGAGTTGGCGATTCTACGACAGGTGAAAAAGGCACGAGAATTGACAGATACAATGTCAACAAAGTTAGTGGTTCTTAGGTTGCTATGATATCGAACTAAACCCACACAACACTGAACTAAAATTCGAGGGAGCAACTTTTTCAAAAATTCCCGAAGGGGAAATTAGTACCTGTGAATTGCCACCAGGTGTAAACGTGGCGTGGCGGTAGTGTCGCCAGCCCCAACAGGGGAGTGGCATATCTATATATTATTAGTCTATGGTCATACTTTTTGGAAAATTTTGTTCGGAGTGTTTAGTCTTTAATTAGTCTATGACTAGACTTTTATCTTTACCCAATTGAGTAAGCTAAAATCAAAAAGTTCTCCCCAAATGACCCAGTTAACACCAACTCCACCCGCTTTGTTTACATTACCATTTTTCGTCCGCCATGTTGAAAACGACGCACCCCTGTAAAAAGTTTGACAGTTCTCAATCTGAGCAATCAGCCAACGAAATCGGGTGTCTTCTAAAACGACCGACCAGTAAACCTACTAAGTTGGCATGCGTCGATGCCAACGTTTCAGTCGATCTATTAATCGGCAAATTAGATTGGCTTTAGTCGGGCATGCACGGAAACACACTAAGTTGGTCGAAGAATCGATCAATGAAATACGTTTTAGTGTTGTTTACTAAATGGACTTAGGTAAATTATTTCCGCGTTAATTTGAACCGAAATTCTTGCAATTTTCAATGTTGTAGCAGAAAGTAGCTTATACAAAGTTTGGTAAGTATTTTCTAAGTGTTTCAGTAATCATTTTTAAGAAAAATAGGCAAGTTTATTGTTTCAAGTGTTTGTTTGTTTTTAATTTTTTTCAAGGTGATGAACCAAAACATAGTTTTGAGGTAGCGGTTCCAGCAGAAGGCCCGGCGCTTCAATTGACCATCGGTGTATTTACTTAAATCTTTTGGGGTAAGTTTTTATTATGAAATATCTAATAAATTTTAATCACAGAACATTTGGAACTTTGTCCGGAAGTTCTAAAAAAAAAGACAATGATTTCTAATTCGTAAATTTATTTTTAGGTGATTGAACTAGCAGCCGAAACGTTGTAGGTATGTAATCTATTACTTTTTGGCAACTTATTCATCCGCCGGCTCCATTAAGTCACAGTTTCCCGGATTTCTCCGGGGACAGTGATTTTAATCAACCCACTAATCGGCCAACTTCGTATGGTCGAGTTGGCTGATTGCGAATAACGGTTAGTCGGCTTACGTCTGGGTTAAATTTCCATAAGCGTATGTTGCAACATTGACCGATTAGTCGGCTATTTCGTCAGTCGATTCATCCGACTAAACCCGATTATATTTTAGGAACAGTAGGGTGTTTTTTCTACAGGGACCCCTGTAGAAAAATCACCCTACTGTTTCTAAAATATAATCGGGTTTAGTCGGATGAATCGACTGACGAAATAGCCGACTAATCGGTCAATGTTGCAACATACGCTTATGGAAATTTAACCCAGACGTAAGCCGACTAATCGGTATTCGCAATCAGCCTACTCGACCATACGAAGTTGGCCGATTAGTAGGTTGATTAAAATTACTGTCCCCGGAGAAATCCGGGAAACTGTGACTTAATGGAGCCGGCGGATGAATAAGTTGCCAAAAAGTAATAGATTACATACCTACAACGTTTCGGCTGCTAGTTCAATCACCTAAAAATAAATTTACGAATTAGAAATCATTGTCTTTTTTTTTAGAACTTCCGGACAAAGTTCCAAATGTTCTGTGATTAAAATTTATTAGATATTTCATAATAAAAACTTACCCCAAAAGATTTAAGTAAATACACCGATGGTCAATTGAAGCGCCGGGCCTTCTCCTGGGACCGCTACCTCAAAACTATGTTTTGGTTCATCACCTTGAAAAAAATTAAAAACAAACAAACACTTGAAACAATAAACTTGCCTATTTTTCTTAAAAATGATTACTGAAACACTTAGAAAATACTTACCAAACTTTGTATAAGCTACTTTCTGCTACAACATTGAAAATTGCAAGAATTTCGGTTCAAATTAACGCGGAAATAATTTACCTAAGTCCATTTAGTAAACAACACTAAAACGTATTTCATTGATCGATTCTTCGACCAACTTAGTGTGTTTCCGTGCATGCCCGACTAAAGCCAATCTAATTTGCCGATTAATAGATCGACTGAAACGTTGGCATCGACGCATGCCAACTTAGTAGGTTTACTGGTCGGTCGTTTTAGAAGACACCCGATTTCGTTGGCTGATTGCTCAGATTGAGAACTGTCAAACTTTTTACAGGGACTGTCAGTTCTGACAGTCCCCCTTTTCTCGTCGCAGTGTGCGTGCCATCCAAGGCCAGCCATCAGCAGCAGAAAATCATTTTTCTAATCGTGTGTTTGTTGCAGGAAGAAACTTCCGAAGATTTTCGATTCCGCAATTTGGGCCCGATTCTGGCCGCTTCCGGACCGGTAGTGCACGGGACGTTTTCGGCGGAGTGCTTTTACGGTTGTGGTCGGTGGAATTTCGCGATTTGCGTGAAGGGGGGAAAGTGTAGAAATTTTCATCATCCTTCCGAGTTTTGTTTGCCGCAGCGGCTGTCATGAGCTCACTGCAGAAAAGCACGTCGCCCTTTTCTGCTTGGATCTAAGCAGGCAGGCGACGACGGATTTGTTTTGGTTTTGCAAGGGTTGATTTGGGGAGAGTGCGATGTTTTCCCCGGTGCAAGGGTCGATTTGGGACCGCATTAAGATTAAGAACTCACAGTTGAACAATTCGAGGGCGCAGAGCTCGATGACGGTTCCCGGGACGGTGTCGGAGTGGGATTTGAGTCAGGTGGATTTGCGTGGTGGGGAGGAAGAGGATGGGTCGCGGAAGCCGATTCCGACGATTGAATTGGAGGACGATGATGATGAAGATGATTTGGAGAGTGCCAGTGTGAGGGGGGAGGAACCGTTGCGGGGGTTCCCGTCTGCCCATCGGATTCATGTGGTGCCGGTTCAGATGGAGGCATCGAGTCCGGTGATGGTCGGAGATGCCCACAGTCGGAGTCTGGTGCGGCGGTCGATTCATGAGTACCGTCCGCTGGATGAGTCGCTGCCGGGGGAGAGTTTCCAGATGCACAGCAGTTCGGCGACGGCTGGGATAATCGTGAACCGATCGTACAATAAGAAGCCGGGCAATCCGTTGAGGGACAACTACTTCAGCAGCAGTGTGCTGGACACGCCACCCTCGCCGGGAATGCTGCCCGTGGCGAGTATCTTTGGCGAGAGTCGGCCGACCAGTACGGAACCGAGGATTGGTGAGTTTGACTTGGCGTAATTGTATTTCATCAGATATTGACGCTCTCTTTCCTTCCAGTGATGACCGCCAACCACTACGAAAAGCGCATCATTCGTCGTTCCGTGGAGAAACCTTCGTCCACGACGACGGCAACGACGGCCAGTAGCGGCAGCTCGAGTCGGGAGCGTCGCCGGGAAAAGAACAACGCCCCGTACAAGCTGCTCGGCGTGATCGATCTGGAGCCGGATTCGGAAACGGAATCTGCGGACACGTACCCTGACGGACCGAGCTGTCTGGACAATACCACAACGACCACGGTCATGGAGAGCTTCGTGAGTCGGAAGGTGTTGAACTCGCCGGAGGTGGCCGCAACTCCGCGCGTTACCAGCAGCAGTGACTTAGTTCCGGCGACGACAACGAATGGTGAGGGCAAAGTGCTGACGATTGAAATCGACGAGGATGAAGAGGCGTTCGATGAGGAAGATACGCGGATGGAGCTGTCCGAGGCGGAGGACGAACCGGCGTTGATTCCGGAAGGTTGTGAAGCAGATAAGGAGGTCGAAGTCGATGAGCAGTGTACACTGAGCGATTCGGACAGCTCGACGGCGCAGGTCAATCCTTCGTCACTGGCCAACTCGTTTTGGGACGTTTCAAGCTCGGGCTGCAACAAGCAACCCGGTTGCGAACGAAGTGGATCTT
The DNA here is from genome assembly GCF_016801865.2 of Culex pipiens pallens. Taxonomy (NCBI): domain Eukaryota; kingdom Metazoa; phylum Arthropoda; class Insecta; order Diptera; family Culicidae; genus Culex; species Culex pipiens. The sequence continues at coordinate 47,940,860 of NC_068938.1, forward strand.
CGAGGGCGAACAAAGAGACGGAGTTTGACCTGCTGCTGGACCGGATCAACCAGCAAGTCCCCGCCATGTCCCAGCACGATCGCATCGAGCACTGGCGGGTAACGAAGGAAGATCTGCTGTACTCGATACCAACGGTGGCGGAAATTGACTCCGGCAAACCGGCCAAACGACCCATGGACGGTCCAATCCACATCTCCAGCAGCGAAAGCAGCACCGACTCGGAAACGAGCGCCAGCCCAAGTTTGCTTGCGGCCAAGCAGCAACGTGCCAGCATCAAGAAACGACGCACCGGCGAAGAACTGGCCACCGGAGAACGTTCCTCACCCTCGCTGCACCTGAGCGAAGAGTTGGATTTTCGGAGGAGCCAAATTAATCCCGAAATTGACAAAATAAGCATGATCCAGTGCCGCAAGAACTACCACAAATTCCCCACTCGATTCCATCGTGCAACCAACGAAAACGAAGAAGCGAACCGCCCCCAAGACCCGTACGTAGAACTCATGAGCCGGAAGGACTCGGAAAGTGACAAATTCGCCACGTACCTGCGCCGCAACAACCCAGCCTACCGGCCGGATCTCAAAGCTCTGCAGCAACGCGGTCTCACCGACAACAAAGTAGCCGTCGTCGTGCTGTCACCGCTCAGTTTGCAAACAGCCGAAACGTCACCACAACCTCAACCCGAACGACGCCGCTCGGACGATCGCGTCTCGCAGCGGTACGGCAAAGAGCGCAAACTTCGCTACAAAGTGCGCAAACCGCGCAACAAAAAGAAGATCGTCGTCGTGGCGTCCAACCTGCGCAGCAGCTACCGCCGGCTCATCATGAAGCAAAGCTCGCTCCGCAACGGTAAGATCCGCAAGAAGGCGTCCTTCGTCAGTCTGCTTAGCGCGAAAAAGAAGAAATCGCGAACGCCGGAACTGAAGCCGGAGCTGGTAGTCGCCCGGACGCGGGCCCGCGTCTCCGTGGACAGTGCCGTGAGTAGCAGCACCTCGGCGGAGCACAAGAAGCGCGTCGAGACGGCGGTCGTGCCGAACGAGTTGCGGACGATGAAGAATCCGCTGGTTCGGGCGAACGGGGAAGTGCTGGCGGTGTACTACTTTGTGGACAAGCTGGTCGTGGTGCAGCAGGAGCTGGTCAGTTTTTGGGGCTGCTCGAAGCTGGCCGCGTTGCTCGGGTTGAGCCAGGAGTTGCGGCTGCTGGGGCAGTGCAAGAGGGCGCAAACGGGTGAGTGACCTTGGGATCGGGGAAGAACAATAGGCGGTTGGAGGTTTCTTTGTTTGATAGCCGGATACGGATAACAATAAGGACTTGATCTGAAACATGGCTTTTTTGGTTAGATTTTTTCGAGCTCGGTTTAGCAACGCGTGAAACCGAAACATAACCTTTATCAAATTCATCTAGGGCAGATGTCCTTATTTTAGGCCTACTAGACAGAACGCACTTTTAATTTGAGGTATTCTGAAAGGTAGCTATTTTAATGGGAATGCAATACTCCAATTTTTCATATTTTTGTTTAGCTATTTTCAAAGTAAACTTTTTTCGTCAATTCTTAATGTCCAAATAAGCCATTTTTCATAAATTGGTTTTCCACACAAATTGTTGGGAAAATCTATACAAAGATGCTTTGAAAATATTTGCAAAGGAGTATTAAATACATTAAACAAATTTTGTTTTGATAAGAGATCTTCTGATCGATTTAGTGTATTTGGTAAAGTTGTAGGTAATGATTAGGGCTTCTAGGTAAAAGGGCTCATCTACAAAAAATAATTTCCTGTGTTTGTTTTTCACTTTAACAATTTTTTTTTTCATTTTTGATGCGTTCCATAAACAGTGATTCTTCATTTAAAAAAAAAAACATATATTTTTAAAATTTCAAAATCACGACCGGTATTTTAAAATGGCATAGCGCTTATGAATTAAATCTTTTAAATATTTCCAGGAGATGAGACAATTTTCCAATCTTTCATTTTTGACAGTTAAAATCGCATCTTTAGATTTCAAGTGTCGCCAATTGAAAAATGGCTAATTGCATATCAATTAGAATCAAGGTTTTTTTTTCGCTTCTCTTACTTTTAAAAGCTATACTTAGAGAATTTTCTCAGCTGTTTTTTTTTTCAAGAGATGGACGAGGAATGACACTCTTTTTGCAATTTGACAAGTAATTTTTTTTTCGAAAAATTTCAATAAAAATTGTTTCAACTCGAAAACTATGCATTTCATTAAAATTTTACTCAACTATTTCATTCAGATTGCAAAATAATTTAACATCTGACCGATTCTTCGGCTTCTTTTCAACCTTAATCAGTCAACATTTTTGGCGTTTGAGTTAAGAAAACGCATTTAAAGAACATTATACTTTTTAAATTATAATAAAAATGAAATTTTTCATTTAAAAAACCTAGAAAAAAACACATATTGAAAATTGTAAAACGTGACTTTTTGGTGTAGCTTCGCTAAAAATCGGTCGTCTGATTTTTGTTTACGGTCGATTTTGTACATTTTTATTTCTTTTATTTTTCCATCCATATGGCCAAAAAAGCCATTTTTCGTCATTGGTTCACCCATACAAGTATCCATACAATTTTGGTAGCTACAAAAATGATACGCAAATATTCAATAGTCTGTAAATTTTTTGATCTGTTTGGTGTCTTCGGCAGATAAAAAAAACACGGAAAATTATTTTTGCCGATTTTTTTAAATATTTTTTTAACAAAAATTAAATTTTTCGAAATCCTTATTTTTTATTTTTTTATTTTTTCTATGTGTTTTAAAATTTTGTTTTGAAAAAAATATATCCTACCCAATTTTTTAATTACTACAGTTATTAATGTAAAATCGATTTTTAATCGAAAAGTATTGACATTTTGATAATGTTCACCGTTTTAAAGTTATGGCCACTTAAAGTTTTACTTAACTAAAAAAAAAATGAAATAACAAGCCATAATCTCAACATTTGAATGAAAAAAGTGTTTTAAAATGCATTTTACACTAGTTCAGTTGTTTTGCAATCATTAGTTTTCAAAAAATTAAGATATGAGGAAAACAAAAATTATAACGAAAAAAAAACTTTTTGCTGTACTGTACAATGTACATCGAAAAATCCAACAGATTTTTGAATGAACCCAAACATGTTGAAAATTATTCTAAACGCAGGGGAATGCATTTTAAATTGATTTCAGCTGATTGCACTTGTTTTCCATTGAAATTTCGTAGTTAAAAAAATAAAGTTCAGAAGTCAATGACAAAAATAGTTTTTTTTTAATTTTTGTAGTTTTCGATTTTTTTAAGTTGTGGAATCAAGACTATCATTGCAAAAGATTTGGGGATTTGGTTACCCAAAAAAAGTAAATTTATATTTTTTATTTTTATATCGCGGCGAAATTTTTGCCAGTACTTCTCTATATTGGACTTTTAGAGCAAAGGCAAATCACGTCCGGCTCGGGAGAGAGAATGCACACGAAAAAATAGCGCGCGGTACTGTCAACAACATAGCAGGGTTGCCAGTTTAATCCTCTATGCCTCAAAAATGTGGGGCTTCCTTAAAAAAAAAAAAACAAAAAAAGCAGATTTTGGGAAATTGATTTTAGTGAAAAATGCTAATTAAAAAAACTGAATAGTGCTCATCAATACAACATACAACATTGCCGAAGACACCAAATCGATCATTAAATTCCAGTCTTCCCGAAACGCGCGCACGCCGTACATGCCGTACAAGTTTTCAGTGCAGATGAACCTCAAACACACCAGGCTACCATGTTCGAGTTCTCCCTGCACGGCGCACTCAAGTTTACACGCGGTGTAAACACGGGGTGCACACCTCGGGTACAACGCCGTGCGGCCGAAGAGCGTATAAAGAGACGAAAAAAATGACTGCTTCTCACTCTCTCTGTGGCAAACACTGTAGTGTGACTGCAGCGGAGAATGAAACACCACTTTACAGCAGAGGGAGCGTAAGGGAAATATTTTTGTCTCTTTTCTGCGTCGTCGGCCTGCACGGGGTTTGTACCCGAGGTGCAAGGTTCGGTTTAAACTTGAGGTTCGTGTACGGGTACAGCCTGTACACGGCAGAGTTTAAGTTTGCTTGTACGCGTGCACACGCGGTGCTGGTGTTTGATCGAGTACAGAAAACAGAGAACGCGGTTGAACGCGGTGCACGGGGATCACTGTTAAATTCCTTCGAGAGATACAGATTTTTGAAAATTTACGTAACATTTTTGTGGTGAAACGCAAGATGGCTTCTTTGGCCATACGAAAGGTCATTTCATTTCCGAAATTCGAAGAAAATTGTTCGTCTAATAATTATTTAACTTTCGAAAATATTTTTTTTAGAAGAATATAACTTGGTTTGCGTATCATAAACAAAAAAAAAACGAAAAAGGTAAAGTCTGTCAAAAATTAATTGGTGTGATAAAAAATGCGGGACTTTTTTCTTTGTGCTTATTTTTAACTTAGGCCGTTGCAAATATTTTTTGAAGTTTATGTCCCTCGGCTCTGACCAAAGCCGACATAAACTTTGAAAAATATTTGCAACGGCCTTAGGCTGATTTTTTTTGATCTTTGAAAAGCATTAGGTTTTACAGCGTGACGTCACGAGCGCACACGCACACACATTTTTACTGAGACACAGGTGCAAAAAATGTAAACAGTGCAGCCAAGCTGTCAAATTTCTAACCTAAAAACCGAGTCGGCGTAAAACCTAATTGGAAGGACGAACTTTTAAAATGTTAGAAAATTTATGGGTTGGAAGTTTGACTAGTTTTATGTGACATTGCCAATGTTTTTTTTAAAAAAGGATTTTTTTAGCGGTCAACTTTGCCTGTGTTTTTTTACTAACATTTCCTATATTTTAAGTAAAAAGAAGTATGCAGTAATTTTTCTAGTGTCCCAGACTATGCCTCTACGCATTTTTTTACAATTAAAATGATAATGGTGCATTTTATAGCAGAAAATGTGAAAAACAAGCAAAAAATTTAAAAAGTTACTGTACAATCATGAAAAAATTATATAGGCAAAATGTAATTATATTAGGTGGTAGAATAGTCCGAATACTACCAAAACCAAATATAAACTAAACAAGATAAATGCAAATTAAAACACTAAAAATGAAAATAAACAAAAAAAAAAGCATAAAACAAGAGAAGTAATGTTTTTCGTAGAACAAAAGTTGCTCAAAATGACCTCCTGAACACGGGAAATTCTCGAAGAAAAAAATTGAAAAAAAAACTACAATAAAAAGTCGATTTAAGTAAACGTTGAGAGTTGTTCTGAATTAAATTTGATTTTTTTTTTATTAAATTATAAGTGCAGTGAAATGAAAACAATTTATAATACTTATATTTTTACTGTATTGTTTTTAATTTTAAAGCATTTTGGGCTAGTTCATTTACTTAAATAAAATTATTAGTTTATGCAACAAGTTGCAAAAAGAGGATTTTTTCAGCACGAGTCGTACATTTATCCAACGAGGTTCACCAAGTTGGATAAATACGACGAGTGCTGAAAAAATCAAGTTTTGCAACGAGTTCCATACAACATTATTTGCAATTCCGAAAAACACCCATTGAGTGAAATTTTAAGTCAAATTTTCATATATTTGTCAATAAATCGTTTAAATCAAAACAATGTTGAAAAGTGTTACTTTTCGAAACAAGTGCTGAAAAGTTCAACTTTTCAGCACCCATTTCAGTGCTGAAAAGTAGAACTTTTCAGCATTTATTTTGAAAAGTGTTGCTATTCGATTCTGTTATTTTTGGTACAGAAAAGTAGGCTATTTCGTCGTTCAAGAATGACAGGAAAAGTAAGTAGTTTCACGACGGAATTGCAAAAAAAATGTTTCATGTCTATCCTTGAAAATATCTGTTTCGAAAAAAATCACTACGTATTTTTGACATCAAACTTACATACTAAGAGGCAGTATTTGTAGATTCTGCTCGGTTTGTTCTAGAGGTCGTATCGAGGTGCTCCGATTTGGATGAAACTTTCAGCGTTTGTTTGTCTATACATGAGAGATGAACTCATGCCAAATATGAGCCCTCTACGACAAAGGGAAGTGGGGTAAAACGGGCATTGAAGTTTGAGGTCCAAAAAACATGAAAAATCTTAAAATTGCTCGTATTTCCGTAAAACTTCATCAATTCCAACTCTCTGAGATGCATTCGAATGGTCTTTTGAAGCCCTTCAAAATGTGCTATAGACATCCAGGATTGGTTTGACTTTTTCTCATAGCTTTTGCAAATTACTGTTAAAAATGGATATTTTTAAAACCTTAATAACTTTTGGCAACAGCCTCCAACACCCAGACTCCCATAGGTCAAAAGTTAGGGAATTTCATGGACTATAAGCCTACGGTATTAACTTTTTGGCCAATCGCAGTTTTTCTCATAGTTTTACGATTTTTCTAGAACAAACATTTCACAACGTTAGTTTTTGCCCTGTAGGCCAAGAAGACGGCACTTTTTGGTCTCAATTTTGTCATATTCGGAATCCTCGGGCAGTTTCATGTAAGTTAGAAGTATTGGAGTTGTTATTTTGATTTAAAAAATAATTAAATAAAACATTTTTGAAAAAAGAAATAGATCTTATTTACCCTATGATCAATACGTCAAAAGCTGTATCAAGTAGGCGAAAACTTGTTTTACCCCTAAGGGGCCATCCACAAACCACGTGGACACCTTAGGGGGGGGGGGGGGGTTTGGCGATTGTCCATGCTCCATACAAAAAAGATTTTATTTGTATGGAAATTGTCCACGATAGGGGGGGGGTTGAGATTTCCAGAAAAGTGTCCACGTGGTTTGTGGATGGTCCCTAATCCGACAAAATGCTAAATAATATTTTAATTAATTCTAAATGGCATTTTTTCCAATCAAATTCCAAATTTCAACACCTCAATCTAATGTAAAATTTTCTGAGGATTCCGAATATGTCAAAATTGAGACCAAAAAGTGCCGCTATGGAGGCCTACAGGGCAAAAACTAACGTTGTGAAATGTTTGTTCTAGAAAAATCGTAAAACTATGAGAAAAACTGCGATTGGCCAAAAAGTTAATACCGTAGGCTTATAGTCCATGAAATTCCCTAACTTTTGACCTATGGGAGTATGAGTGTTGGAGGCTGTTGCCAAAAGTTATTAAGGTTTAAAAAAAATCAATTTTTAACAGTAATTTGCAAAAGCTATGGGAAAAAATCAAACCAATCCTGAATGTCTATAGCACATTTTGAAGGGCTTCAAAATACCTTTCGAATGCATCTCAGAGAGTTGGAATTGATGAAGTTTTACGGAAATGCGAACAATTTTAAGATTTTTCATGTGTTTTGGACCTCAAAAATCAATGCCCGTTTTAACCCACTTCCCTTTGTCGTAGAGGGCTCATATTTGACATGAGTTCATCTCATGTATAGACAAACAAACCCTGAAAGTTTCATCGGAGCACCTCAATACGACCTGTTTCACATCGGTGAAAAACTCACTCCTAAGCTTGTGCACCAAATCAAATATCTCACCATTTTCAGATTCCGACGTCGATCCGACCAACTCCCAGCGGCTGGGCTTCAACGAGAACGAACCGTTCTATCTGGAACCACGCGCTCGCAACCTGGACGAGGACGACGCGCGAACCTGTCCCCTAGCTTCGATGTACGTCAACTGCTACTATCTTGCCGACGATGATGAGGGCGAGGACGGCGACAAGGCCGACGAGGAAGACGGTTCCGGGTTGGTGCTGCGGATGAAGTCCCTCCAGCTGGACAGCGTGCGGAGGTGGGTTTGACAGGTTGTGTCTTGTGATTGAGTGGTGTTGATTTTGGATTTTTGTTGTTGCAGTGAAATTTCGGACATTCTGTTTATGCCGCTGCCCCGCTCGCGCTACTTTATGCTGTGTTGGCACGAGCAACTGTCGGAGAGTGACTACCGGACGGGACTGTGCAAGTACAGTCTGACGCCGGACCTGGAAACGCTGGCCAGCATCCGGGAGTTTCCGAGCGTGACGCAGAAGGTGACGGGGTTGCGGTGCACCGACGACAAGCTGATCGGGCTGGGCGCGACCACGATCGCCATCTGGAACACGGTGAACGGCTGTTTGGTCTTTACGGTGGACCTGAAGATGGACATTCAGGTGCCGCTGGCCACGTACGTGCATACGGAGAATGTGAGTTGCTGGGATTATGGGTGTTGAAGTGGAAGGGTGATTTGTAATGAGATTTGCTTTGCATTTTAGGACGAGAGTGCCCTCTTCGTGGTACATTTGTGTCCCTCGCCCAGCGGAAACAGCCATCGTAAACTGGTCAAAGTACTCGGTATTAACATGGGCAAACGTTCCTGGCATCTGGTCCACAGCTACGAGGTTGCACTGGAGTCACAAAGGTGAGAAATCGCACAATTTTTAAAAGAAAAAATCTCCCATTCTAACCCTTTTTCCAGCATCCTGTGCGAATCGTCAACGCTGAACGCGGCCAGCCTGCACTGCGCCACCTTTGCCAGCGGCGAACTGCTGGCGCTCAGCCTGGATGATCTCACGACGTGCGTCACGAACCACCAGCGGCTGCAGGGTCCGGACGGGCGGCGCGTGACGCGGGACTGCGTGGCCGCGCGGGAGAAGATCTTCCTGCACCCGGCGGAACCGCGCCAGCTCGTGCTCGTCAGCGAAAAGTTCATCAAGCTCAAAACCGTCGACGAGTACCTGCTCGCATGTAGATAGAGGAGCCGAATCACACGTTTCGAGTCAAATTACGTTAGTTTTATAATTTTGCGAGTTTCAGTTCAGTTCCTCAGCGGCGGTGGTTTGCGTCCTAGGCAATAATAACGTTAGAGGCCGTATTACCTATTGTTAGTGAGTGTTTTAGCTCCTACAACACACCATTTTCCTCGACGACAAAGGACACGTTTTCAATTATTGTGTAGTTTTTCGTGCCCCTCCCTTATTTTATATTTCTCACAATTTGTTACAATGTATTCACACACTCACTCCTACAAAGTTTACATTGTGATTGTGGCGCGCGCTTGGTTTGGATTTGGACGGAATCACCCCTACGTAGTCGTTAGAATCTTTTTTTTTGTTTATAATTTGTGATAGGGCAGGACGAGAAATAATGAAGAGGACATCTAAAAAATACAGAGATATATTATATTGTAAAAAAAAAGAACAATTAAATTTGCCGCAAAATATGTGTGTCGAGTTTCAGGCGCAATGAAACGCTTATTGTTCACAGTGTATAGATTTGAAAACCGTGCGGTTGGTTTAATAAAATAAAAAAAACTTTACTGTTTGTATCGAGATGTGAGAAGATGAGAAATAAACATGCAATGATTTATTTTCAAAAGCTAAACAATGTCTCTTTTTTTGTTTTGGTTCAAGCAAGTCCACAAAAAGAGCATATCAAGCTTGCGTCGTCAGTAGAAGGTTGGGTAAAACGACTGCTTGAAGCAGGCGCTTGTCGTACAATGCGGAAGACTCCAGAACTTTAACTTTCATCCAGGTTTGATTAAAGTCAAAGTGCACCGTTTCGGAAGCCTGCTTCTCATATCGCACCAAGCTGGTTCCAACTGGTTTACAAAATTTAGAAACGTGATACCTCAAAATGTGGAACTTGGAGCTATTGGGGCGAGCATTGCCTTTAGGCAGCTATCCGAAAATACCTCAACGACCTGACAAACCTTCCGTTACGTGTGCAAAGTTATCGAGGACCTGAAATAACATTAGAAGTTTGATGTTTTTGCGGTAAGTCTATATCATTGTTTTTTTAAGTGCGGTATAATCCAGCAGTCAGTCTTCAAAAGGAATCTCTTCTCCAGCAACTGTGACAATTTCTTGCAGCGAACCCGTATTTACTGTGCCGCTGGCAGGAACTGATCAGCAGTTTCAACAGCCTTGTAAACAGTGTTCACAAGTCCGCGAAAATGTTATTCCAAACAGCAGGTTTACAACTTTCAGGTCACCTGCTACACACTGAGGAATAAGTTCGTCCAACTGTAGAAGCGCGGATGAGCAGGATGTTCCGGAAAGTATATATTGAATTTTGAATTTATTTACTTTTTTTAAGGCAGGAAAAGCCACCAAAGCAGTGGCACCAAAAACCTATTTCTTTTTGTAAACACATAATACAAAACATAAATACATGAGTAACAAAATACAAATAACACGGCTGGACCCAGAGCTCCATCTTGTATGTATGTATTTGTTATGTTGTATGTATTTTTCTGGGATACCTGGTGCAGCTGCCAACAAGAACAGTTTCTTCACACCGGTTCAATTCGCGACCTTCGACTTTGTTGCTGATCAATCCTCTAATATTATAGCAGTCAACTGTCGGCGTTGTGAACGGGACACATCATTTATTTTAAACGATTTCTAGACCAAGTTTCGGATATAAATAAAAGACGTCTTTTCGTGCCGAAACAAACTTCAAGACTGACTTATTTTTCTCTCCTACCACGAGTATCAACTCTCTCCCTCTCTCACTACACGCTATCCGTATTTTAGCACAAATCGTCGCTAACATTTCAATAAGCGCTATGTCTCACGCAAAGCCTATGTTTATGACGCTTTTTGAAATGTTACCCTTTTTAACATTTAGGCCTCTACTGTTACCAGCTCTCAGTGTTGGTATTCTCGTGCTCTCGCGAGAAACATTCCTCTTTTTCGAGCTCGTTCCGCGAGTCCCGAGCTGCTGGGAGTAACTCGCCGATTGCACATGCTCTACCCCGCTCGCGAACGGGCAGCTAGTCTTGATTAAAAAAAAATTAAATTATTGTTTTCGATAAGATCGGAAAATTTCACGAATGTTTATTTTTTTAACATTGAAAATCGGACCATTAGTTGCTGAGATATCGACATTAGCAAATAGAGGGTTTTTTGGGTAAGACATATAGGCAACTAAAATTTTCCTGTTTCTTATTCTTTAATCATCTGTATCTCAGCAACCAAAGGTCCAATCTTCAATGTCTCTTAGACAATGTTATAGCAAATTTTCTGAAACTTGAAAAAAAATCGGAGATGGTCACTCATGGCCGCTATTTTCAAAAATCGAAAAACTGCAAATATTTCGTAAAAATCAAACTTTCGGTGGCAATATCTTGAAAACGGGGCACTTTACCCAAAAATCTGTAAAGGACTTTTCGATTGCAAATTCAATTTTACATAAAAAATACGGTCAATGTAGCATAATTTTTTTTGCAAAAATCATAACTAGGCGGCAGAATTTTTTACCATACTTCTCTATAGCTCAAAAGTTGCGGGTTTTAGTCCCCAAAAACATGTAAAAAATCTCAAAAATCGAAAAATACGGATTTGGGAAATTGAGTGTATAGTCCTTAACAATGCCTACAACTTTGCCGAAGACAGATAAGTCATTCAAAAGATATAGATTTTTGGGGTCTCCTACGAATGGCCGAATCTTAAAAGGCCGAATCCCGAAAGGCCGAAATTCAAAAGGCCGAATTAATCGTAAAGCAGAATTCGAAGTTTGGAATGCGTTTTCTGCCTTTTCGGGCGCGTTTTTCTTTTATTATTTTTATAAGCCATAGTTATGTAGTAATAGTAATTTTATTTGGCAACGATATCCTGTTAGTTAGACTTTTTATCAGGGCAAGGATGGAAATATAACAAAAATAGCTTTCGAAATAAAAGGACATAACTTTTTAGCATTGCTGCTAACTATATCTTTAAAGTTTTATTTTATTTGCCACAAAAAAACAATTGTAATTATTTGAATTCATTTAAATACTTGGTGACGAATGATAAAATTTCGATTATCGTCACCATAAATCAATAAACAAGACTGAAACACTTTTGAAATGCTTTAATTCAATTTACTCTACTGCTCTACTCTACTACTCATCCACAAACCACGTGGACACTTTTTTTAAATCTCAATCCCCCCCTCTCGTGGACAATTTCCATACAAATAAATTCTTTTTTGTATGGAGCGTGGCCAATCCCCAACCCCAAATTTCAATATTTTAATGGAAATTTAAGTGTAATCAGCTTAAATCAAAATGCATTTCTCTGCGTTTATAATAATTTTAAGCAGGTTTGGTTTTATTCAAAAATCTTAAGAATTTTTGAAAATTGTCGATGTACAGTAGGGGAACTATACCCTTTTTCATCCTATTTCTATTATCGGCCTATCAGCACTTTGATCATGAATACCAGCTCTCATAAAGTGTTTTTGACTGTTCCAAAGTAATAAATAGCGCAAATAAAAGTGAGCAAGCAACTCTCCATTGTTGATACATCTGAAATTGTTGATTTAATAGCGGAAACTGCAAAAGTGATGAGAATTGGTCGAACGGCTTAGAGTGATTAAAATGAGTATATTTCCCCTACCTCATTTTTTTTTTCAATGAGATTTATGTTTCCGTCAAATCTTACATTTTGTGAAAACTAATGATTGCAGAAAAACTGAATTAGTGTATTTTTTTTTTCATTCATTTGTTTAGAATATTAATTGTTATTAAAATTTTTCTATTTTTTAACATTTTTTTAATTATTTAAAAAATGATCAAATTAAACCAGAACAAAGTTTTTTTGATGTCTCAAACGTGTTTTTGCTCGGAAATCACGTTCTGCTCGATCACGCTGTATCTTTTGATATGAGCAATATTGCACAATACTTTCTTCGGGAAATTAAAAAAAAACTCAATTTTAACGCTTTTGTGTTGGTTTGAAAAGTTTTGTGGAAAACGAACATGAAAAATATCAAAATGTAGAATAGAAGGTTTTTCCATACTAATATCCATTCAAAATTTAAATGCAATGCGCAAATTGTGGACGCAAACAAAAAAAAATCACGGACGCAAACAATCGATCCCAAATTTCGAGGACCTTACTCATACTGTAGTAAAAATTACTACAGTATGAGCAAGGTAGATTCTATTTAAAAAAAAAATACAGATATGACAAGTTTTACATACAAATTTTCATCATACCTTTTCTCTTTTTTTTCTTCAAATAAAACTCCAACTGCTTTTGTGTTTTTATCTTTATTTGAAATCAATTTGTATTTTTGATATTCCACTTGTTATTTCATTTTACTTTACACTAAGTTGTTGCTGTTTTCGATTTTAATTTTTAAATGTTTCACCTCTTTGTATTGTTTTCTTTTTCTGCAATTCATTTTCATTTTATTCATTTAGTTTTCAGCTATCATTTTTCTCATTTGCTTTTTGCTTGCTTGATTTTTTTAATCATTAACGCAGGTGCGATGTTTTTTTTCCATTGTTCAATCTTGCTTTAGTTGTTGTTGTTATGATTTGTGTTTCACCTAAGTGATCGACGCCGCCTAGGTTGCTTTGTTGTTCTTTTTTTCTTTTGCTAGTTTTTGTGATGTTGGTTTCGCGCGTCGATTTTACGCATAATTTTGATCTTGCTTGCTTGCTCGCATGTTTTTTGTTGTTTTGTTTTGCTTGATTGTTTTAAAAATATGAATGAAACCCATCACAGAAGCTTGCTTGTGCTATATATTGTAGTATATATTTTTTAATCATGATAGTTGTATATTCGCTTTTTTTTTGTTTTTTTCAATAGATAAGTTTTGATACACTTTTGTTTTTACTTGTTTGTTTGTATTTAAAGAGATTCTTTTTGCATGTTTTTTTTCCTTTCTTTTTGTTACTATCAAGTGGATATATAGAGCGTTCGGAATCGATCGTCCTCTCCGCAGGAGGATCGCAGGATCAATTCTTACGCCGTGTTTTTTTGTTAGTTTAATTAATGTTCCGACAAGAAGCGTCCAACTAAAGAGTAAAGCGATACGAAAATAAATTGTCCTTTAAGCACTCTTTTAATTTGTCCTTATTTTTTTCCATTTACTTTTTTTGTTTCTGTAAACCAGTCTCCAGTTCCGTTCCGATTTTTTTTTCTCTCTTGTTCAAGTCAATTTGCGCGGGCGCGCTCGCGTGCACATTGATCGCTACACCACTTTGTTACCTTTGAGCTAATGTATTAAATACCTTCTTATTTTTGTTGGTTGATTTTGTTTTGCAATTTTAATCTCTCAAGCACAACGCAAAACGTTCCGTTCATGGGATCGCTTCCTGCTTTTCTTTTCTTTCGGTTGATTTCAAATAAAGCATATTATTGTCCGGAGTGGGACTAACTACTGGTACGGTTCTGCGCTCACAAAAGTGTGTGTTATTTATTTATTCCAACTTTTTAATTCTTCTCTGGCAAACTCGGCGAAGCGCGACGCAAACCAACGTTACAAAACATATTTGGGAAAGATAAAATAGAAAGGCAAAAACAAAAATATTTTTTCAAGTTGTGAAATACTGACAAAGCGATAATGGCGATTTTTGTTCGATTAATTTATTATATATGTTACACAAGGCGGGCGGTTTGCTCACAAAATTTAGCACTTATTTTAATTCCTAGCCTCACTTTTCCGCTTTTCACTTCCCGCTTCATTCCTATATTCACACATGGTTACGATCGCAAATTTATGGCGCGCGCACATTCATCAATTCGCTCGCTGCTGGCAAACAGACATTTCGTATCAATTTTTGTTCCGTTTTCTCGACTCGACTCAAGCACAACTTATATGCGGCATAATTAAGGGGGGTTTGCGTGCTGCTCTGTAAAACTCTCGCGGGGGGGTTGGGACTGAAAACAGAAATTGGGCGACCACGATCGTGGGCAATAATGTGTTCTTACCAGGTATAAATATAATTATCGTTAATTGATATTAGAATTAAAGAATGCATAAAAGGCGGCACAGAGGCGATGTAATATGAATGTAAGTATATAATAATATTTTGTTTGTTTGTCTTGTGTGTGTGTTTTCTTTTTAATGGTGTTTTATCGGTAAGTTTTTTTTTGTTTGCATTTTCCCATTTTTTGTTGCTGTGTTATTTTGTTTAATAATAATCAATAGTGTGTGTGTTAGCTTACAATTAAGAGTTAGGTTTTAAAATTAATTTCAACACAAACTCGCTTCCTCACTTTATGGCTTCGGCTCCTTCTTTCCACGCTGGCAATCTCCTAATCTTTCACAGTTCAATCGATCAATTCATTCGGCAATTTACTTTCCTTCCAAGATAGACCAAGTTATTTTTGAAACAAACAGCCAGACTCAAAAGATGGCACTAGAAATCAAACCAAATCATCGATATACTCAAATTTGCAGTTTAATTTTAATGATTTTTACTGGTTGCTAGAATTTTTTACTTTTTATTTCTCTCTTTCTATGGACTGTATTTTATTTCAATCTTTTTGTTGGAGGTTCTTTTTTCTATTCTGGTTGGGCAGTTTTCAAGTTTGTTCTCCCCTTCTTTTGGTGCGTCATTTAAGTGTGAAAAATAAAAGCATAACTAAACAGTTCAAAACCACTCAGAATCGCTTCATTTTACAAACGATCAGGCTATTGGAGTTACAAAGGTTTTAACATTTATTTAAGTTTTTTTTATTACCACTTTTAAGTTCGGGGCTTCCTCCCCTAAACAGAAAACTAAACTTGTTCTTTATGCCATCTTGCTTTTATTAGTATGCCGTGATAGTGGAAAAAAACTGTGTTGTTTAGTGTGTTTGTGTGTGTGTCTATGTGTTTGTGTAACTGTGTAAATGTATTCATAATTTTTTAGTAACTTCTTTCAATGTCCTTCGCGTAGCCTAGATTTTCGTGTTTTGTGTGTGTTCTGTTTAGCTTGTTTAAAAAAGTAGCAATATTTCACGTTTGGTTTGTTCATTTAGTATTTAGCAACCCTTTCTTTGCAAGAAACGTTGTTGGTTTGGTTCTATCTACCTATTGTTGTGTGATTTATTTTCTCTCTCTGTGCAAGTTCAAGTTTTCAACTCCTTTTTTAAAACTGCTGCGCGCGCTGCTGGTGTCAATGCCTTCTTCTTTTGCTGTTCTGCGATTTTGGTTATATTGTTTCTTTAATTTGTATATTTGTTAATTTAAATTCTCTCTGCGTTATTGAACTTCCGCTTTCGCCCTAGCATGTTTGTTTCAACTTCCGTTTTACATTAGTTTTCCGGACTCACTTCCGTTTGCTGCGATATCTATCAGGTGAGTGACAAAGGGGTGTATGAGAGAAAGAGAGATAGAGAGAGCAGGAGGAGCAGAATTGCATTTTTGTGTGCGGATTTTTCCTTTTCTTCTTCTTCTTCTTCTTCTCCAGTGGTGAACGAACAGGTAATGTGAAAGGTTACATCAGTTGTTGAGATTTTGGTGTGTCTTGATCGATTGGAGAAAAAACAGTACGTGTGTATGGGTGTGTGGGTGTTGCTAATAAAGAGAAGGAAGCTCGTTCGATGGTACCCGGGTGCGAATCTAACCGGATGATGCGGTGACGTTGACGTTGTCCTCGTCCTTTTGGGAGGCGAGGGCGGCCTTGTTCTGGCGCACAATCTCCGCGCGTCGTTCCTGTAAAGTGAAAAAATAACAATCATTGTAGGAGGATAGGATCTTTCTGGGATAACACATCAAAACGAGCACACAAACATTATGATGCGTGGTATTTTTTAGCAATAATTTAGTAGCACAACACACAATCCAACAAACCTTGCTTAAAAATAAACATTACTTTTCTATTGCGGATTTTATATAATGGTTTATGCAAGAAGTTGCAAAAGGATTTTTTTTTCTGCACTGGTTGTACATTTATGCAACGAGGTTTAACGAGTTGGATAAATACAAAGCGTGTCTAGAATAAATTTTTGCAGAGAGATTTTTTTTTGCAAATTCCAAAAATCCTTTATTCATAAATTGAATATTATTTGCCGTCAAGATTGTGTAAAAAATTATAATGTATCAAAAGTTTAAATTTTCTATACAGGTACTGTAATGTATACCTTCCACACTCAAATGTAAGCTGTAAAAATTCTTCCGAAAAAAAATAATTTTTCATGAAAAAACACACACAAAATTTGTTTTCAAACCTATTTTAAGTTACTCAACTTAAAAAAAAGAGACTCGTTGTTTTATGAGAAATTGAATGTTCTTCGAATCTTCAAGTGCTAGGCTTTCATTCAGAACAAAAATTTTCCTTATACATTTTTATAACTTTTTATGGTTATTTTTCAAATTGTATCATAATGATATACAGTCGACTCTCTGGCTGTCGATCTTCTCGATATCAATATTGCTCCATATTTCGATGAATTCTTCAGTCCCTTCAATCTGCATACTTCAATTCTCTTCATTCCTCGATATTTTCTCTTGCTTGAAGGATCTTTTCCTCGACGGTCCCTTGGATTCTTTTTGCTTTAAAAATCTCTTCCAGTTGTCAATAATTTCACTTTCTCATGGCTTGCATAGACATTTTTCTTTGCGAAACAAAGCTTTGAAGGGTGTTTGACATTAGTTTGTTTTTGTTTGTTGGACATTGCCATGATTCTCTCCCATAGCTGGGTATCAAGAAAACAATATTTTCAATCGAGTCTTCATTTTGCATCGTTCTGTAAACTGATGATTCTCTTCCTCGACGGTCCCTTGGATATTGACAACCAGAGAGTCGACTGTACATAGTTGTAGAGCGATTATTAACCCTCACGTTAATTGTTGTCAATCAAGGCATGGCTGTTCAAGGTCACCTAAGCAATTCTTCGCCAAAACCGAAATAGTAGTTTATGCAACAAGTTGCGAAAACAAGATTTTTTTCAGCACGAGTCGTACATTTATCTAACGAGGTTTACAGAATTAGATAAATACGACGAGTGCTGAAAAAATCAAGCTTTGCAACTTGTTGCTTACAACATTTTTTGCAATTCCGAACAATGCTTTTTTAATGGAATTTTATGTCAAACATTCATGTGTTAAGTAAATTCACCGTTCAAAACAAAACAATATTGAAAAATGTTGCTTTTCGATACATGTCTTGAAAAGTTAAACTTTTTGGCACTGGTATTAATTCAAAACTTACCATAAATTTCACATTAACAGGTCTCATTTTATTTGTTGTCGCTTCTTTTTTTCAGAAATTTTCAAAGAAATTTTTGAAGGTTTTTTAGTCATGTCATTAAACAAACAAAAAATATATTTTTAAAAGATTTATTTCATTTTAATCACTTTGGAATTAGAAATTGTCGTACATTTAAAATCCAAAGCACAACAAAGAATAAAAACACCGTGTTTAATTTCTTCTAAGCAATTTTAAAACTGTCTTTCTTGTTCAGATTGATGTGTAGATTATCAGAAATGAATATTATTGGGCTAATTCTATGATGTTAAGCTTGAAAACATCAAATATAATGAAAACATTTATTTTATTACTGTCTCAAAAATTTTCCGGGATCCCGGGAATTTCCGGGATTTAAAAAATATTTTTCCCGTTTCCCGGGAAAAACAAAACCCGGGAAAATTGGACGCCCTATTAAAAACGGTGCACTTTACCAAAAAAAAAATTTAAAGTACTTTTCGATTGCAAATATGATTTTACAATAATTCAATTCAATTCAATTCAATTCGGTTTTATTTGTGAATAATCAAGATACAATGAGTTATTTTGAAGTGCATAACAGAGTTTTGGAGTTCCTTACAGCTGTGTGTTGCATCATAATCCATTTAGGAACAATTATTTCTTTAACTAAGGCACTAGCAAGAGTAAGAAAAAACTATTAAAAAACTTACAGAAATGATTTTACAATAAAAAACTGAATTTCATAGAATTTTTTCGAGTTAAATTTCAATTTTTCAAAAAATATCGCTATTTGGTGGTACATTTTTTGTCCATGCTATTCTGTGGCTCAAAAGTTGTGGCTGTATATGATTGCATATAAAAAATCAAAAATAATTAAAACATGGATTTTGGGAAATAGTTTTTTTTTTGTGAAAAAAATATTTTTTCAAAATCGGCATTTTTCCGTGTACCAATTTTGCCGAAGACACCAAACCGATCAGAAAATCCCATATCAAAGCTGCCAAAACTGTATGGAGCCTTGATTGGGTAAACAAAGACACAAAATGGCTTCTTTGGTCATACGGAAAGCCGAAAAGTTTGAGCCAATTCAAAAAATATTAACAACTGACAACTTTTTCTGTCCTTCTGGAGAAACGAAACAGCCTACTTATAACTACCAAAAATAACAGATTTGAAAATCAAATCAAATAAAATGATACCTGTTAATGTGAAATTTATGGTAAGATTTGAATTCCGACCATGTTTTATATAAATCATATTTTACAATTTATCTTTAAGTTACGCAACTGGGGAGAATCAGGACTACAGTCTGAATAGATACAAGAAATTTTGGAGTTATACATTTGGAAATCGGTATACTAATTGTTTTGTTCTGCTCCTGTTTTAACCGAAGTCATTAAAAAATATAAGTGACGAATGACCTCTCTAGGTTAAAGTCACTTAAATGAAATAAACAACAACAACATTAAGAAATATGCATTTTTTTTTGCTTAAATAGCTGTCCTAATTCGTTACATTTATCCTGATTTGCCCCAGTTGCCGATGTTTAATTAAAAATAATTTAATATGATATTTTTTTTCCAAATTTTAAATCATAAATATACGTAAATGTAGTATCCAGTCTTATAAAAATATATAAAATAAAATTGAAAATATTTAAAGCGCTAGGTATTTTGCGCATCTGTTCCCTAAAATTTTAACAATTTTCCTCTATGCGTCAAATTAAAGCCAAATGTGCCGAATACAATTTTTTTATTCTTGAAAATTCTTATTGATTTCTAAGTTTTCAAATGTTCATCTATTTCCACAACTAAATCTTAATTTCCAGACCAGAGTTTGTTTTTTTTTTATTTCGGGAATTCCCGGGACAAATTATGAAAAATCCCGGGATTCGGGAATTCCCGGTTTTTGGAAAATCCCGGGAATTTTGTCCCGGGAATTCCCGGGATGGACGGCACTAGTTTTTATGATAGAACTGCTTAAAGTTTGAATTTTACTGAAAAATTTCAGTTTGTCGATTTTTTTTAATACCTAGTATCTTAAAATATATTTTTTTTCCGAAAAGTTGTAAAATTTACAATAAAATTGCCTAAGAGACATTGAAGATTGGTCGTCTGGTTGATAAGGCTGGTACACATATTTTTAAATGTATTTGCCCCCCCCCCTCCCCCCCCCCTTCAAAATTGCCCCGAAAAATCAGGGGGCAAAAAAAATATTTTTACAATAAACTTCAAAATTTCAATGAAAATTCAAGTGCAACCAGCTGAAATCAAATTAAAATACATTCTCCTGTGTTTAAAATCATTTTTAGCATGTTTGGGTTTATTAAAAAATCTTAAGATTTTTTGAAAATTTTCGATGCAAAATCTTAGATTTTTTGAAAACTAATGATTGCAAAACAACTGAACTAGTGTAAAATGCATTTTAAAACACATTTTTTCATTTAAATGTGAAGACTATGGCTTGTTATTTAAATTTTTATATTTTTTATTTTTTTGCCCCCCCCCCCCCCCCCTTGACCTCGGCCAGGGCCGAGGGACAAAAACTTTTTTAAATATTTACATCGGCCTAAGTAAGTACAATGAATAAAAGAAAAAAAACAAGAAAATTGAAGTATAAGACACTTTTTGACAGTTTGCCTACTTTGTTTGTTTGACTGCAGTTGTTTGCAGAAACGACAGACTACATACATTTTGCTTTATTTGCGAGTTTGCCACAAACAGGTTTGCGAGTTTAACAAAGTGTCAAACAAAATTTTGGAATGAAGACTAATATTTCAAAAAGGTCAAGTGTTCAATATTATATTTTTTTCGAAGAGATCAAAAATGCAGTTTTATTGTAAGTTTTCTCAACCATTCGAAATTATTATTTTTGCAATTCCATCGTGAAACTACTCACTTTTCCTGTCATTCTTGAACGACGAAATAGCCTACTTTTCTGTACCAAAAATAACAGAATCGAATAGCAACACTTTTCAAAATAAATGCTGAAAAGTTCTACTTTTCAGCACTCAAATGGGTGCTGAAAAGTTGAACTTTTCAGCACTTGTTTCGAAAAGTAACACTTTTCAAAAAAAATTGATTTAAACGATTTATTGACAAAATACATGAAAATTTGACTTAAAATTTCACTCAGTGTGTGTTTTTTGGAATTGCAAAATAGTAGTTTATGCAACAAGTTGCAAAAAGAGGATTTTTTCAGCACGAGTCGTACATTTATCCAACGAGGTTCACCGAGTTGGATAAATACGAAGAGTGCTGAAAAAATTCTCTTTTTGCAACGAGTTCCATACAACATTTTTTGCAATTCCAAAAAACACCCAATGAGTGAAATTTAAAGTCAAATTTTCATGTATTTTGTCAATAAATCGTTTAAATCAAAAAAATGTTGAAAAGTGTTACTTTTCGAAACAAGTGCTGAAAAGTTGAACTTTTCAGCACCCATTTGAGTGCTGAAAAGTAGAACTTTTCAGCATTTATTTTGAAAAGTGTTGCTATTCGATTCTGTTATTTTTGGTACAGAAAAGTAGGCTATTTCGTCGTTCAAGAATGACAGGAAAAGTAAATAGTTTCACGACGGAATTGCAAAAAAATGTTGTATGGAACTCATTGCAAAACTTGATTTTTCAGCACTCTTCGTATTTATCCAACTCGGTGAACCTCGTTGGATAAATGTACGACTCGTGCTGAAAAAATCCTCTTTTTGCAACTTGTTGCATAAACTACTATTTTCGGGAATGGACTTTTCGATTGCAAATTTGATTTTACATTATTTTAAAATTTTCAAGTCGAATTTCTATGATTGAAAAAAAAAACCTTTATTCAAAACATCATAACTTGGCGGCAAAATTATTGTTTATACTTTGCGGTTTTATTGTCCCCAAAAGTTTATGAAAAAGAAATCCGTGTACAATTTTTTCCAAACAGGTAGTCCCTAAAAGTAAAACAATAAAATACAGGCCACGGTTTCCCAATTTAAATGAAAAAAGTGTTTTAAAATGCATTGTCCAGTCTAGTTGTATTGCAACCATAAGTTTCCAAAATTTCTAAGCATTGACGAAAATTTCATTTTTTGCTAGAAACAAAAGTGATTGCGTAATCCCAACATTCAAAAACTGTTAAAAGATTATTTGATTACAAATGCATTAAAAAGTGTAAGGCAATTTTTTTTTAATAGTTTACAATCAATTTAAAAAGTTTTTTTTTATTCATAACTTCATCGCTTCCGTAAACGTAAGAATGAATCGCACTGGAATAAATGATGATTGAAATTTAGGCGCATGGATCTTTTCTTTCCACAGCCGACTGTCTAAGATTGGATCTCAAACAAATGTTCGCGTCGGGATTAAAATATAAAATACACTGAAATAATAATAACACTTTCTCAGCAGCAGCATCCAACTGCTTGCTTTGAGAATAAATTTTCAATCCTGTTAAAATAATAAACTTTATTTAATCTAAACGGGAATGGTCTCAACAGCAGCATCCGATTGCTTGCCTTGAGAATAAAAATCTAACAGTTAACTTCATTTATGCCAATGGTCGTATCGCTTGCTTAGTGCGAATCCCAGACCTTTACCCATCACAACTACCAACTCCACGCGACATTTACGCATCCTTGTTGTTTAAATTCAATTAAATTTGATCAAATGGTCAGTTTGATCGAGTTCCACAATAAGGTTGGGAAAAAGAGCCTGCGGTTTCGCTACCTTTTTCTAAGTAAATTCAGCATCAACACTTCCCGTGCTCCTAATCCTTATTCCTCTCCCGGTGAATGGTGGAGATGGGAGCGGCCGGCAATGGATGGCTCTCATGGTGCTACCTGTCCTGTTCTGGTAGAATTGGTTTTAATTCCCTCTAATCAATTTCTAAGCAACCTGAGCTGGACGATTATCACACATACATGACGAAATCCAGTCTGCAACCCGCTAAGATCACCATCTCCATGCGAATGCGAATGCGAATGCGAATTTAAAAAGTTTTATTTTATATATTCATTCATTTTTTTCAAAATAGCGTAAAAAAAATAGAACATATTCGGTTTTTGCAGTATCTGTCATTTTTAGATCGGGTATCGTCAATTTACTAATACATAGTGAATTTGGTACTACTCAAAAAACAAAAGTCGTTTAGTATTAAAACAACAAAAAATACTAGAAATAAGTGACCCTAATGGACCAGTGATGTAGGGGTAAGCATAGTTGCCATCTCCCTGGGTCCAGCCTCGGTGGAGTCGCTGGTACGCAGTTGGACTAACAATCCCAAGGTCGTCAGTTCGAATCCCAGAGTGGATGGAAGCTTAGGTGTAAAAAAAGGTTTGCAATTGCCTCAATAATCAAGCCTTCGGACACCTAGTTTCGAGTAGGAATCTCGCAATCGAGAACGCCAAGGCAATGCTGTAGAGCGAACAATTTGTTTATTTATTAGGTTGTGATTGCTGATAGGACCTTCATTAAGCTTTTTCCATTAATATTGAGAATTGAAAAAAAAACATCGATTTTTGTGTGTTACTTTGAATAATGTTTTTAGCATAAAAGTGCGTCAAATAAATTTCAAACACACAACGAAAAGCTCAAACTCAGAAAAAAACACACGCAACAGAAATGTATTTGGTGGCGTCACACACAATGAAAAAGCCTGCAGTTTTGAGGGAGCTGGTCTCAACATAAATTAAACGAGAAACAAATAAAATAAACCGGAAAAAACCCTACGTGTTTGCGGAGCGTTTCCAGCTTCTTCTGGAGCTCCTTCTCGCGGTTCTGCTCGGCGGTGGACAGTTTGTTCTCGATAATGCGGGTCTTCTCCTCGGACTTTTGCGACTCGAGCAGATCGACGGTGGCTCGCACCTCGTTCAGCTTGTCCGTGTTCTGGATGGGATGATGATGGTGATGTGCACAGATGAGGATGGGCATGAGATTTTCGGTTTTTGGTCAACGGCAGCGGCAAAAGGCCAAACCCAATGCAATCGATATCCCGACCGACCGCAGCATTATTGGGTGGCATTGGCGTCAATTAGTGTAATGGACGCAGCCAGTTTGCCAATTCGATATGATACAGGCCAGTGAGTACGTGTGTTTGTGTGTTTTATGTGATCAGCAGTGGATGATGATGGCGGTTGTTGATGACGATGATTATGGTCCAAATCCCACCAGGACACGATGGTAGGCACGACGGAGTGACAATGTGATGATGGATGTTGTGGCGATACAGAATTAATGCACGTGTCGTGTAGGATGTCATTTTCGTGGTGGTGTTGATGATGGAACGAGGTGTGATTTTTCGTGACGAAGGAACAAACATGGAAAGAAAAAAGAAAAACGGAAATCGATAAGAAAACGAAGGTGCACGGTAAAATTAACCAAATAAACACAGACGACGACAACGACGACGCACAACTAATAAACCGAAATAATCCTACACTAAACGAACGAACCAAGTAGCAGCATTTATATGGCGCAACATCAAAATGTGCTTTCCTAAGCTTTGACTTTGGCATGTGGGGAGGCGGCGAGCGTGAGTGCCGTCACGAAACGAGCCCCAAAATGAGCAAACAATCGCTTCCTAATGTACTCCCCCCGTAATACATAGGAGCAGGTTAGATGGCAGAATAATAATAATGACACACGTTTCCCGGTGAAGGAATGACCATTTCGTGATGACTAAACCGCGCTGTTTTGCTCTCCCCTGCCGGTGGTGGAGGTACTCAGAGTGAAAGAAAGAAAATTCGAATTTTTTTTTTTTGCTTGCGAAGGTCTCTCTTTAGTCGTAACTTACATGCTCCTTTAATCGGTCCAGAATCTTCTTGATCTTGTCGTCCCGCAACGTGGCCGCGGTTCGCAGCTTCTCCTCCAGCTGCTTCTGCAGTTCCTCCGACTTGGTGTGCTCGAGGCTGTGCCGCGTCTTTTCGATTTCGGCCGCGTGCATCTGGAAAGAGGGTGAGGGGAGGTGAGCCAGTTAGTGTCATGATGAAATTGATAATGTTGAAAATTTGAAAGTGAAAAATTAAATTACAGGAAAAGTAGTTCTTTTAAAATAATTAATTATGATAGATTTTTTATTTTCGAGTAAAACTACAAGAACTTGAACATGATGTAGGAATTTCTCTAATATCTATTTCTTTTATAAATATTTCAATCAGGTTATATTCAATATACAGGATGACCACTCAAATCCCATTTTCAAAATCCCGACTTTTCTCGACTTTTGTAAATTCCTAAATATTAGATATTTCTTATCTAATGAATAATAACAATATTCGAACCAAAAACTCTTTATAAAAATCAAATGAAAAATCAAACAACAAGATTAAACATTTTAGTAAAAATAGAAACATTTTGGGTGACTCACCACACGTAACCTTCGGACGCCTAGATATGAGCAGAAACTTACAACAGAGCCCACAAAAGACCCGGGGGTCGTTAAAGTGGATTGCTTTGCTAGAAACTTAACAATAAATTCCTTAAACAAATACTTCTAAAATTGAAGCACATATTATTTTGATAGAGAGTAAAAACAAAAATAATCGGTCTGAAAAATAACCTTTGCAATGTTTATTTTTAAAATTGCCAAATTGCCAAGATTTTGATACCTGATTTTAACTGGAAATGAAAAAAAAAGGATGGCAAAAATGTAAGGAAAATTGAATTTCAAAATTTATATTTAATTTAATATGTTTTCATCAAAGTGCTTTTCGAAGACGATTACAGTTGTTTTTTTTTTTTCAAAAATAAAATATCTAGGAATTCTTTTGTAAAAATGGTTTGACAAGTTTGTAAATTTTTATATTTAATATTTCAAATACAGCCCAGACTCGATTATCCGAAGACCTTGGCAAAATTTCACTTCGGATAATCGAATCACAAAACAAAGATTTGTTTCGTTGTCTTAGTTTTGATTGTCGAGCTTAATTATGACCCCTAAGCTACTCTAAAGTGATTTTGAATTTTTAAATCCAAAATGGTGGCCAAAATGGCGGTGACGAAATAAAAAAATGCACTTTTTAATTTAATAGGCAATCCACCATCCAAATTTTATTAAAAAAAAAAAAAAAAAAAAAAAAAACAGGAAATAAATGTTTTGTTCATGGTTCGATTATCCGAGTCCCATACAAACCTTCGGATTATCGAAACATCGGATAATCATAGCTTCGGATAATCGAGTCTGGATTGTATTGATTTATCGAGTTGTCAGTATTTAAATGTTTAATTTTTTTTGAAGGAAAAAATACTTTGATTATTTTTTTTGCAATTCCAATATTTTTCGTATTATCGATATGCTTTTTTTATTAAGAACTTTTTTTTTTAATTTTAATCGATATTTAAGTTTTCATCTGGGGTGAATCGGGACTACAGTCTGAGTAGGGACAGCAGTAATTAGATCACTTAAAGGTTTTAAATTTGGATATGGATGTAAACATTTTGTTGGACTGAGTCTGTTCTATCCGAAACCAGCAAGAAAAATCAAAATAGAGCACAATCTAACATGGTTAAAATTGTTGTCCCAATTCGCCCCAGTTGACGGTAGTAATTTACCCATACTCCAAAAATGTTTAATGGAATCAAATGTTTGGAAAAATTACTCAATAAATTTAGCTCAATGTTTAAATAACACAAAAAATATTTCCAAATATTGCTTTCAAAATATTTATGCAATGTGATAAAATCAAACACAATCATTAGCACCTTTGAAAATAAGCTTTATTTTCGTTTATATTTTTCATTAGCTTTGTTTTTGGATAAAGTAAGATGGTACCATTTGTTTGATAAATAAAATCTTTTGATACATAAAAAATACTTTGAAAATGCCATCATAATCATCTAATATTTATTAGAAATTATTCAAAAGTTGGAAAATATTTTTTAAATAAGTATGCTTTTTAATTCCCGACAGTTTCCGACATTTTGACAAAAAAATCACAAATTCTTGACTTTTTCCCGATATTTCGCGGATTTTGGCAAATTCCCGACTTTTTCCCGACCATTCCGATTTCCGACTTGAGTGGCCACTCTGAATTATGTAATTTTATTTGAACACAGCTCTTATTTAGAAAACGATGATGTTTGGGTATCAAAAGTTGCGTCTTTCAATTACGAAAATTTTGATTAATTTTGAAGTTATCACGATTTTAGTGAAAGAAGTTGACTTTTTCTCATTTTCGTAATTTTCCTGTTTTTGCGCGTGGCGCGTTGAAAAACTCAGTTTTCATTTTCGAAAAAATCATATCTCGGAAATCTACGGGTCGACATCGCCAATTTTTTGATATGTTACGTAGAATCCGATAAACATATTTTCACACGTAGGCTTTTTGGTCCCGACCCGGTCAAAACGTCATTTTAAATTTTGCTTTGCTCGAATTTTCGTCGAACTTCATCAATTCCAACTCTCTTAGATGCATTCGAAAGGTCTTCTGAAGAACTTCAAAATATTCCATAGACATCCAAGATTGGTTTGACTTTTTCTCATAGCTTTTGCAAATTACTGTTAAAAATGGATTTTTTATAACCTTAATATCTTTTTGAAACAGCCTCCAACATCCATACTCCTATAGGTTAAAAGCTAGGAAATTTCATGGACAAAAAGCCTACGGTATTAACTTTTAGGCCAAGTTTTCTCATAGTTTTTGATATTTCTATAACAAACTTTTTACAACATTAGTTTTTGCCCTGTAGGCCGCCATAGCGGCACTTTTTGGTCTCAATTTTGTAGGATTCGGAATCCTCCGAAAATTTCACGTAAGTTAGAAATATTATAGTTGGCTATATATATCGTAAAATTATTTTTTTATAGTATCACTTATGTCCCAAATAATGTAGAATATCCATATTGCTTAAAAATATTCCATCCAATTTAAATTTATGTTTTATAATATTTTTTTATTCAATCGCTATCTGTATAGCTGCATAACACATGACAAATCCACCATTTTTAAAGTCATAAAAAATAAAAAGTCAACATTAAACATAAGCCTTCAGGAATTCTTACATATTTTGATTTTTTTTTGTTTGAAAAAATGTGACAAAAAATACTTTATTTGGAATAAAATCTGGGAAACTGAGAACAAATGTCACAATATTTTATCAAAGCTGAACAAAATAAGTAAAAAATATCCCAAACTGTTGGTAAAAATACAAACTTTTACCGTAACCAGAAAAAAATTGCCCAGACAATTTCAAAAGTCTCCCACCAACCTTACCTTTAGCTTCTCCTTGATCTCGCTAATTTGCGCTTCCCGCTTCTCCTCGTACTGTTCCATCTTCTGCTCGAGCACCACCTTCGAGTGCGTCTTGAACTCCTTGTCCAGCTCGTCCTTCTTGCGCGTGGCTTCCTCGATCTTGGCCATCTTGGCGGACCAGTCGGCCATCTTTTTGGCCTCGAGCGAGAGGCGCCGCTCCTCGGCCGCCTTCAGCTTCTCCTCGATCTCCTCGGCGGACATCGGCTTGCCGGGCGTCGGCGGCAGCTTCGGCAGCGTCACGTTGATGGTCGGCTCGGCCAGGATCACCTCGTAGCAGAGGCCACCCTTGGACTTTTCCTGGCACCGGATTTCGGTCGCTAAAGAGGGGAGAGAGATGGAAGCAAAGAAAGGGTATATTAGAGGGGTTGACCTTGGGAGGGGTAATGCTTCGATTTGCGTTATTCACGAACTGGTGGGGTCTTGTTCATGCGACTTGACAAATATTTGAACCGAACCCCAAGCCAAGCGAAAAAGGGACGAAATTTGATACGCATAGAAAGTGTACCCCCGTGTACACGAAAAGAACCAATTTAGTTTGCTAAAAATAAACGTTATGATATGATGGCCTATCCGTAGTTCGAAAAAGTTTGCCGATTGAGTGAGCTAATCTGTTATTTATGTTTGCGTAAACGGACGATAATCTGCAAACAATTTTCCTTCGGTTGTTTTTATTGAGGTTCTAAAAATAATACCGAGCCCTTTTTTAGTAATTAGTCTTGAAGAAGACAAGGTTGGTATGCCCATAAAATACTTCTAAATGACAATTGTCATAATTCATTAATCCGTATATTTTTTTGAGATTGACAAAAAAGAATAAAATCGATGCCCCTGTGCTCTCCTGAAATATTTGTTATGTTAATATAAATTCAGTTGAGACATTCTTTTGTGAACTTTTCTTTCCATTATTTTTTTAAATGAAAGTAACATTCTCAAAGAAGTCAAAATTATTTTACTTGTTTTCCTGAACTATAGCAAAAAGTTAAAAAATAATGTAAACGAAACTTATCATAGGTGAACTTCCAACAAATCTGAGCAGCTAACACAACAATGTATCTTCCCTACAGTTGAAAAAAGCAAAGCAAAAGCTGAAGATTGAACTTTTACGTATAGTTTCCTAAATCATCATTTGTATGCAAAAACCCCAAGTCCGACCCAAGAGCTTTAGTTCAGCAGTCCTGAGCTCTCGTGCCAGATCAGACTTTAATTTAGCGCCATGAATAATTTCGGCTCGGTACACTATACATAGGGCTAGTGATTTTTCACGGCTCAAAAATTGAAATTTCGCGGCATGCCAATTACAAAACATTGGAATTTCACGGCAATTTCACGGTACTCGAAAATCTGCTTGAAATAAATGCAAAAATATGTTATTATTGTGTAGAGGAAAAATACTTTGAGAATTAACAATATTTAAAAAAAGATCTAAATATTAATCCCTGACACAAAATATTCCTGGCAATTTTGTTTTATGAGTTGTCCAGTTTTTCATCTGAAAGATTATAAAATTTTATCATCAAAATAATTAGCTAAAGTGTCTCCAAACAAAAACCATTCTTAATTCACCAAAGTAGAATTATAATATTTGATTATTTCGAATAAGTTTAGGCAAAGCTCCATTTATAACAGTTTTGCAGCATTTGTTAATAACAAAAAAAATATAAATTTAAATTTAAAAACTTTAAAAATGCAATTTTTATCAACGTGTATTATATTTTAAAATTTTATTAAAAACTTTATTTCTACCTAAAATATTGAAAACATTTGGAATTCTTACTTACGTTATACAATGAAACTTATTTATCATTATTTTACTAAATTTAACAGAGATTTAAAAATAAAATAGCTTAAACTATTTAGTGGTAATTTTCATGAGAAAATCAGCATTTCGATAGAGATATTTGATCAATGATCAATATCTTCAAAAAAATGAGATCTAAATTGAACATGCAATATTTTTTTATTTATCTTAACAACTGCTGCCAAAATGCTCTACTTGTGGTTTGTTTCAATTTAAAAATCAAATTTTTAAACACTGAGGAGCAATTTTTCAAGAGATTTTACCAATTTTGTGGCATTTCACGGTGTTGATCAGATTTCACGGCCAAGGGCAAATTTCACGGATTACGCGGCTTCCGTGAAATCGCGAAAAATCACTAGCCCTAACTATACAACGTCGTGCCTTGGCTGTCTGGCTCCGCTCCTTTGGAATAAATCACACAAAAGAAGATGCTCCGTCCCTTAATGAAGTCCAAACGAAGAGAATCGCACCGAGAAAGAAATAAGCCCACCTTCTTACCGTTTTGGGGCCAGCCGTGTCCCGGGGACCGTTGCCAAAGGAACTGTAGTCCGTGTTATGGCATTACGGCGAGCTCGGCGGACGCATACGGATGCTGTCAAATAATTTTTACGACCGGATTTTGTCTGGTCCCCACCCAAGCCCGGGTTCGGAGGCCGTAAAATTTTCGCTTAGCTCACCTGGAACCGTCCCAAAAAATAAAAACCCCCAACTTTCCACGTTCCGGCCACTTGGGAGCTACTCCCCGCCCCTCCCCCTCTATTAAAGGTTGCGTTTATCGGATCAAGGATAAATTACATTTTATAAAATATTAAGCCACAAACGTGCGGAAAACGGACGTCGGGTACAAATCGGTAAATTGCTTTATGGCCATCCTTGCCGGCCGATTGTTGTGTATGTCCTGTGGCCACTATTTAAAGTGATAGGATAAAACGCCCGTCCGGAGGATTGTGGTCGTTTATTGCCTTAGTCTTACTGGCTGATGGCGAAAGTGTTACTCGGACTCGGAGGAAACTAACCCAACTATATGTGGAACAAAAGTGGACTACCAGAGCCATCAGTGACAATACAAGCTCTATCCGGTTCATACGGTGGTAAATTGTTATAAACGTCCCCGCGGGAGCAATAATGGACTTCTGGCACATACTGGCAGGTCAAGAGTCGTTGTGTGCTAGAAGCTGAGAAAATGGTACAGGCAAGTTTGATTTGGACCATAAGCAAGGATGAGGTTGCTGGAATTTCATCGCAACAAACTGAATGATCTTGTGGTTATGCATGTTTTTACTCCCCAATATTTCTCGAATATTTAAATTAATATATTCTAATCCAACACTTACGCAGCAAGTCCCATGTACTTTTCTTGTCAATATTAATGATTGTATGTAGTACTCAAGCAGGGCTGACGAGACTGAAAACAAGTCACGGAAAAGTGCGTGAATTGTGGTGGAAGCCACAATGCGAATTTGCGAAGCTGTGCCATTCTGAAGTAATATTTTGGGTAGGAAAAAAAAGCATTATAGATTTTCGTAAGTTTTTTTTCGAGATTTTTAATTTTGTATTTTTGATATGGATGAAACTTGTTCCATGCATTCCCTATTTCAAAATCAGTCATGCGATCATTAGTTTTCCATACGAGGATCATATAAATATTCCAAAGAGCAAATTACTTCTGCCATCGCACCACATATCTAGAGTTTTTTTTTAGAATAGGTCCTTTAAATTATTGTCTTTCATATGTTTATAAGAGCTATTAAAAAAACTGTAGATATGAAGCCAGTATTGGAGTTCATTAGGTATCTAGCCACCAGCCATACTACTTGAATTTTATGCACATATCTAGAGTATTTTTTATAGGAAAGGTACAATCATATTTTTTTATGCATTTTGCGTGTTTTTGAAAACCTCCGACTCAAAACGGATTTTATTCCCGATTAACATTTTGGATTGAATTCCCGGAATACGTATTTTTTATTTTCGTTTTTTTTGCCGTATTTTAGGGAACTGTGAAAGGCATTTTTGGAGTTTAGGATGGTGAAAAATCTGGTGCCAAAGAACAGATTATTTTTTAAAAGAAATTTATTGTAAAAATCAAAGATATTGTGAAACAAAATTTCAAAAATCATTTTCAAATGCAAAATAAAATTTGCAATCAAAAGTAGTTTTAAACATGTTGAATTTCTAGCATTTATGAAATACCAACTCAAGCAGGAAAAGCATCCCTGTTTAAAATATTGTTGAAAAGGTGAGAAAATTTCCAAAACGGCCATCATGGTTCGGTGACTAAGTGGCGGTCATTTGTCCATATAAGCCACTCAATAGGATGAACTGTTCCAATGAACGAATGAACACGCTAGAGGACTATACTCTCGCAAAATAGCACTTTCCTCACGTTTCTTTTCGTGAGGATTATCCCCTCGTTCTTTACATGTACATCTTATTATTTTGTTGATCGAACTGCTGGTTGCTGAGGTACAGTTCTCTAAACTATTGGATCGATCTCTAATGTAAAAAAAATGGTGAAGGTTTCTTTCCAATACAAAAGATTTGAAATTTTAAAAATTACAGCATTTTGAAAAGTCCAAAGATTTTTTTGAGTTCTTTAAAAAATAATGCTGATTTTATAATTACGAAATTTTATTAATTGATAAGAGTAGAAAATTTCACAAAAGTTAATTTTTTAACATTGAAAATCGAATCAATCGCGAGTTAATAGGGCTTACTTCGTCAACCTGACTTTGATAACGTCATGATTCAAATTCCCGGACGCTTCGAAACCCGGACACTTCATCTTGTTTTATCAATTATTTGGATATAAGTTCGCATTATGAATGTTAAAACTGTGTTATTTGATGAATTCCAACATCAACTTTCATTTTAAGTTTGATTGAACGCTGTAGTTAATGCCAAAACAATCAAATACAGTAAAATTATAAGTTGCGAAATGCGAAACTAGAGGGTGACGAGCGGGAATTCCCGGGAAATCGACCATTTTTGGACCTCTCGATTCCCGGGAAATTTGGTCGAGACTCCCGGGAAATTTTAAGCTTATGAATATCGAAGCAAAATTATATAAACTAATAAGCTAATCAACTAATTCGAAATTGTTTTTGTCATTGGATGTTAAATTTAATATTCGGTGTTCAAGTTTGAATAAACCAATGCATCTCTAATCTTCTTATTCAGAAAGTTTAAATTTTAACTTAAGCATACCCAAGTAACCACAAGCACTAGATCAAAACTCTAAATTCACTCTAAATAAACATGTTCGATGCTATGTCACTTTATATAGTCTTTGAAAATGTTTCGAAACATTTATAGCATGAAGCATTATTGCTAACTGTATAATTACATTTAGAACTTCCTATTAGAGCTTCAAAACATTAAGCACAATAATGCTTCAAAGCATTAATGGTATGATTTAATGTCTCTATAGAGTAAGCCTTTAATGTGCCATAACACTAAATCAACTTCTGAAAATGCTTTGAAACTTTGACATTTCTTTTAATGTTTCAAACCACTAAATCCACTTTAGTAGTAGCAATTAATGTCGTAAAGCATTCGATCATAAAATGTAAACATTACGGAAAATTGTTCCGTGCGGCTTTTCGGTAGGTAAATTTGGATTATTTGGGACTATTTCGAAAGTTATCAGTTATGTTTATCATTCTGCAGGATCTGGGTGTTCATTTGAAGGAATTTAAATGGAAGATTGCGTTCGCGAGCACCAACCGTACCGGAAGAATCGGTTCAAACTGTGGCGGCTGTGGACCCGGAACAACCATCGTTGCTGACCAGTGCCGCAAATAGTACACTAAACTCACCCGTCGTAGGCCGGAGCAAGAGTTTGTTTTCCTCCGGGACGGGTAATTTGCTTGCGCGGCAGCTCAGTCAGCGGAAGAACCTCGCCGGCAGCGGAGGACACTTTAAAGACTTGAAGGAAAAGTTAGTGGCCAGCAAAAAGGGCATCTAAATTTTGCAGTTCATATAATCGTGAGTGAGGAAAAATAAACGAAGATTTTGTTGTTAACTATTTAGTGTTTTATATATCGCGAAAAAGATAAAGATGCACAGAAAGCCACACATTGTGCATGATGGTATCAGAAGATCAGCTAAACAAGACTACACAAAAACTACAAATTGAACTACTTTTGTTGTACGTGAGAAACATATCGATTAAAATCTTCTCCTGAAGCATACTCCTCGACAGGAGAGATGATCGGCGCGTGAAATCAGCAGGGAACATTCAACAATAACATCTAGGTTCGATTCTTTAAAGTGGGGCATTGCATCAAAAAATTATCCAAACAAGCTGAGAAAGCTCCTTCAAGTAAAAGAGAAAGAGAATAAAAAAAAAGAGAGCGACGTTGAAAAGCTTTTTGATTCCACGGCCAAAGTGTCGGTAAAGTAGTATTTGTTGTTTTTCTTTAGTGTAGTGTTACTCTATATCAACATTTTCCAGGGTTACTGTATATCACCTCTGAAAGTCGCCACTTTTAGCTTTTATCCCACTTTAAAAGGGAATATAGAGTTATGTTACCGTAAATGGCTTATTTTATATACCGATATAGAGTTGATATAATGTTACTTTTTAGTGTCCCGTGGTTACTTGGGTACTTAGCAGTTATTGTTTCTAATTATTATTTCAAAGAGGAAAAGCCTTTTCAAGATAAGTATAATTTACATATCCTCTCTCGAGCATAGCAATCCTCTTAATCTAGTTTTTTTTTGGTAATGCTAAGGTTTTTTTTTCTTTTTCGATGTCAATAAGTTGTTTTGTGTTTCGCATCAACCTCATTTTTAATTAAACAAAAAAACTCTGGCAATCTTTATAAAGATTTGAACATATGGATTTTCCTAATAACTATTTCGTCAATTAATATTTACAGTTGGCATTAAAAAGGAAAAAAAAAAAATTTTAAATTGTTGTTTTGAGTCGTTATTTATCATATTGCAAAAATCCCGATACTGGGAAATTATATATTAGCTTTTTTTTACATCACAAAAATCTATAAACAAGTTTGTGCAACTTTTGAAAAATCACTTAGTACGAATTAAGATTCGTAAACATTTTAAACTACAATTATGAGTCCAAAAAAAAATCAAGAAGCGATCTTGTATTTGCAGATTCAGAAAAAAATTAAAGGTAGACAGTTCCCGATAATAACGAGGCTAGTAATTAACGTTTTATTGAAAAAGTATAAATTAATTGTATCTAAATTCATTGAAAAGAAACACATTAATTACTTTTCTTTATAAATGATTGGCACTATTGGCATAGTTTAAAAAAAACTCCCGGGTCCCGGGAATTCCCGGGAAATTACAAAATTCAACTCTCGATTCCCGGGAAATTGAAAATCTCGAGAATCGTCACCCTCTATGCGAAACATTTCACTTGAAATATTTCATAGGCGTTCGAAGCACCGGCAAGACAAAGCAGAGATTTATGGTTTCGATTTTCTTAAATTCTAGCAAATTTTTATATAAACTATCGATTGTTTTGATGTTAACAGCTTATTTCAGACCTAAAGAATGCCTTTCACTAACATTTCAGTCCAAATTTGTGCGATTCATAAGCAAAATCGAGTGTCCGGAATTCGAATCAGCTTTTATCAGTGTCCGGGATTTGAAGCACAACAAGTCATTTTAATTTTAAAATTCTGATGAAAAATTGTTAGTAAAGACATATTTTGCATGCATTTTCTTTAAACTGACTGTTTATACTACACAGAAAAAAAAATCATGGTAATATTACATCTGGGAAGGGGTACACAGCAAAAAATCCGATGGTAAAATCGCATGCAAAAGCATGCACATCACCTTTGTGAGCAAAAGCATGTAATATTGTATGCGAAAACGTGTACATAATAAGCATGTACAAAAGAAAAATAAATTAATGTTGCACACCCCAAAAATAACATCAATCTGTTGAGAGTCATATCCCGATTACCAAGTCCGCGCCCCAACCGTCTCGGCTATCTCACCGTCTTGTAAATGATGTGTCCAATGCCGATGTAGCAGTAGGTTTTCCGTACGTCGTATACTGAATTAGCTGCATACGATGTATGGGGAACATACAGCTACATCGGTGTTGATCCAGCTAACTTCACAGCGGCGAGATAGCCGAGATGGTTGGGGCGCGGACTTGGTAATCTGGATATAACTCTCAACAGATTGATGTTATTTTTGTGGGGTACAAAATTTATTTATTTTTCTTTTGTACATGCTTTTTATGTACACTTTTTCGCATACAATATTACATGCTTTTGCTCACAAAGGTGATGTGCATGCTTTTGCATGCGATTTTACACAGATTTTTTTTACTGTGTACATCTTTTATGTTAGAAAAAGTTGTAATTTTACCTCTGGAAATGTGTAATTTTACCACTTTTCTGGTGTAATGTCACATTTTCAGTCTAAATTGAGGTAAAATTACATCATAAAATAGGTAATATTCAACCTTCCAAAATTACAGCTTCCAAATTTACATTATTTTTTTTCTGTGTACATCCTGATGAAATTTCTACATTTCCAACTTATTACATGATTTTTTGCCAGCTATAACAAAAATGTTATGCTACTAAGTGTCCGGATTTCAAATCATGACGTTATTCTGCTTTAGTTTCATAAGTGCGACGCGAAGTCAAGCTCATTTTACTTTCGCCAGCTCTCCTATACGCGCAGAGCTCGTTCGCTTGAGTTCTATCGAAATTCTGTACACCTTCCCCATGACTGCATTCAAATGATTGCTGTCACCAGGCAGCACCGTACAGGCAAGAACAGAAGAAATAAGAAAGAAAAAGAAAAAGAATGCGGCAAGGTATGTGCCTTCGTGTTGCGCGGCTGCTTGAGTGTCGGGGTCGGCTTTCGTTCGTTTTAACTTCGTGTGCGTTCACCGACGGCCTCTTCGTCATGAAGGTCATGACAGAAGGCGCTTAGTCAGCATTCAACGATCGAGGTAACTGACTAGCTTTGACTTTTTTTTGGCTTTTCTTTGAACTGTTCTCTTTGAGTTACTCTTTGCTTGAACCCTTCAGGCTGTTTATAAACTTGTGTGTATTTTGCACAAAATTCGGCCATTATCCTATTTTTGCCTGTACAACCTCTACATTTTCTGGTCGATTCATTTTATGTTTTATGCAAAAGAAAATATGGCCTACTATTCTTTAATCAATCATAGCATAGTGTCAACCCCCACATTTACCCATGTGAAATAGCACACCAGTTTCAAAACATACAGTACAAGTTACCCTCCCAGAACATTTCGCAACATTCAGCGTGTGACAAACATGACGTCTGTTTCCAAAGTTCGAAACGGGAACACACCAAACAGGCTTCATTGCAAATGGGGGAAAACTTGAAACAAGGAGGCAGGTCGAAAACATGCGTTCTACATGCACTTCCCCTTTCGCAAAATCCACCATATCATAATCAACCCAACTTTCCCTCCCCCTTGTATTTTCAATTCAATCAGCCCCCAGACACACGATTGAGAATCAGTGAATTTACGGAGCCAGGCCGCCCCGCCAGTTTACGGTATCGGGAAGTGTACTTTTTCTAAGGGTAAAGTGATGATTTTTGGCATTCCTTGGAAGAACCTCAACAACTGACGCACAACCCCAAATATTCGCCCCACCGATAAAAGAAGAAGTTTTGAAAGTGTTTTCGGTTGTCGCCGTTGAAGGCTGGCAAATTTCTTTTTTTTTTTTTTTTTTGAATTAAATATACTTTATTGAATCTTTCTTATAATAATTACATTTGGTTTACATAATAAGTGGTCAGCTGTGGCTCTTCAGCTTTAGTTTGCTTTTCGTGATTTAAACACTGTTCATATTCATAACTTTAAAAGTATATGATTTATCATTTTTGTAACACTAGGTACAATGAAGAAAAAAAAAATTAAGAAAACATAACCTAACCTAAAACTAACTTAATCTTACCATAAACTAAACCAATCCTTGAATCAAGGGGTATTCAGATATAGCACATTTTTCCCTGAATTTCAAACATTTTTCTTGAATCTTCTGATCCAACATTTTTACTTCTGCTAATTCATGAACCTCACTTGATCTAGTCCAGCCAGGAACATTCAAAACCATTTTGAGTACCTTGTTTTGGACACGCTGGAGCTTCAATTTATGAGTTCTAGCGCAACACTCCCAAACAGGTACTGCATACTCAATAACGGGGTAAATTATTTGTTTGTAAACTGCTAGCTTATTTTTCAAAGATAACTTTGATTTTCTGTTAATTAAAGGATACAAACACCTGATGAGAATGCTGCACTTGTTCAATATTTTATCTACATGCTGTCGAAACAATAGTTTCGAGTCAAGTATGAGACCTAAATATACAACTTCCTTTGACCAGGGTATTGAAACATCATTCATTTTAATCAAAACATCATCCTTTGGGACAAATCGGGCCGATTTGGAAAGTGGAAAAATGATGGTTTGAGTTTTGGCTGCATTTATGCGAATTTTCCAGTCGCCAAAGTATTCGGAAAGAACGTCAAGACCCTTCTGAAGACGGCCGACTAAATATCTGGTTATTTTACCCTTATAAATAACGGCAGTGTCATCAGCAAAAAGTGACAACACACCATTACCAGGAAGAGTAGGCAAATCAGATGTAAAAATATTGTACAGAAGTGGGCCAAGAATACTTCCTTGGGGAACCCCAGCATCAATGTTGAATAATCCAGAAGCAATCCCATTCAGAAAAACCCTGAACGATCTCTCCGAAAGATAGTGCTGGATAATTTTGATAAGATACATTGGAAAACCGTATAAATACAGTTTATGTATCAAACCATCATGCCAAACATTGTCAAAAGCCTTCTCAACATCCAACAAAGCCATAGCAGTTGATTTAGACTCAAGCTTGTTCTGCTTGATGATTTTAGTTACTCTCGTAAGCTGATGAGCAGTATTATGCCCCTTTCGGAAGCCAAACTGCTCATTCAAAATTATATTATTATCGTTGGTAAAATCCAAAAGCCTTGAATAGATGACCTTCTCAAAGAGTTTGGACAGACTACTCAAAAGACTAATGGGACGATAACTTGTTGGCGATGTTGGATCTTTTTGAGGCTTCAAAATTGGTATGACTTTGCCCAGCTTCCAATTGGTGGGGAAGTAACCAAGTTGCAAACATTTATTGAAAATATTGGCTAGATGTTGAAAGAACTGATCACTCTGTTTTTTTAACACTAGATTAAAAATGTTATCAAAGCCAGGAGCTTTCATATTTTTCATTTGTTTAACTGCAACTTTGACTTCCTCACCAGAAACATGGGAATCTGCAGGAAATTCAAAGGTAGAGTCATTGATTGTTGAAATACTATTGGCAACTGATGTTTCTTTACGGCTGGTCATGGAAGCGCCAAGATTATGTGAACTAACAAAATGAAGCCCAAGTGCATTTGCCTTTTCCTCGGATGTAATCAAAGGAGAATCCTCAACAATAAGAGGAGGAATAGGCTTTGGTTTGTTTTTAAGAACTTTTGAAAGTTTCCAAAATGGTTTTGAATAATTCCCAAGCTGGCTTACATGTTTTGAAAATTCTTGATTTCTAATATTGTCAAGTCGGTCTTGTATGATTTTGTTCAAATTGTTAACTGAAATCTTTTTGTCATAGTCCCCAGTCCGTTGATATTGTCTCCTATAAACATTCCTAAGTCTAATCAAGTGTTTAGTATCTACGTCAATATCAGTTACCTTAAAATTAACAGGAACCTCCCGAACGTTGGCAGCCTCTGCTTGGTTGATAGCCTGCTGGATCACCTCCAGCGAACGATCAATATC
Source organism: Culex pipiens pallens (assembly GCF_016801865.2). Classification (NCBI taxonomy): domain Eukaryota; kingdom Metazoa; phylum Arthropoda; class Insecta; order Diptera; family Culicidae; genus Culex; species Culex pipiens. Next base: position 47,980,538 of record NC_068938.1, read on the forward strand.
AGCAGAAGTTTCCGGCTGTTGATCATAGTCGATGTTGCTGTCGACCACTTGCTGAAACTGCTGCCAGTCAACGTTGTGGTAATCTTTCCGGGTTGGTTGCCGCTGCGGAGTAACGGAAGCTCCAACCTCCACAACCACCGGATAGTGATCAGAACTCAACTCTTCAAACACCTCAGGATGAGCCACGTTCTCAGCCATATTGGTAATGAAGAAGTCGATGATTGAGTGATTCCCAGACCGAGCCACCCTCGTTGGACGATCCGGACTCACAACGTTGTAGTATCCGTTTTGCAGATCGTTGTGCAGAATCACTCCGTTCCGATTCCTCCTGCTGTTGCCCCAAACTTCATGCTTCGCGTTGAGGTCACCAGCGATGATGTACTTTGCGCTCCGCCGTGTCAGCTTCTGGATATCGCCCTTCAGTTTTGCTGCTGAACCATCTCTGGCATTCACCTGACGTGGGCAGTATGCAGCAATGAAGAGTACTGGGCCAACCGAAGTGGGAATTTCCACTCCAACGGCCTCGATGATGTCCAGCTTAAAGTGTGGCAGCCGGCGTGGCTTGAGATCACGATGAACAGCGACAAGCACACCTCCTCCTCCAGACGTGGTCCTGTCGAGCTGCGTCGCAATCTTGTAGTTTTGCAGATAAACTTTTTCACCGGGCTTCAGATGAGTTTCCGTGATGGCAGCTACGTCGATCTCCTTCTCGCGAAGAAAATCCACCAGCTCTAAGTTCTTCCTCCTAATGGAGCAAGCGTTCCAATTCAGCAGCTTGAGGGACCTACGATCCATACTGGATGACGAACGAGGTCAGCACTTCAATCTGCTGGGTCTTGGTTTTGCATCCACGCAGTGCAGCGGACATCTGTTTGAAAATATTGAGGAGTTCGGTTGAGGTGTAAAGATCATTACCATTTTCCTCAACTGCTGGTTCTTGTGTTGGTCTTGGCTCCTGGCTGAAGCCCGGTGGTGGCGGTCTCGGCTCCTGGCTGGAACCCGGCCGTGGATGATTCATCTCAGCTCTCTTCCTGGGATCCAACGGTAACGGTGCCAAGTTCGGGACCTGGCGTCGCGGTTGAAGAGGTGGAAAATTTTGCTCCACCAGGGCTGGAGGAGTTCTACGACGCTGAGGCTGATTCTTCGTCGATGCTTGCTGCCGAATTTTCACGAACTCAGCTCTCTTGGGGCACTTTCGGTCGGTTGACGAATGCTCACCGTTGCAGTTGAGGCACTTCACCAGCGAATCTTGGATGCACTGGGACGTGATGTGCGCATCAGTACCACATTTGGCGCAACGACGCTTCAGGTGGCAGTTCTTACCTCCGTGCCCGAAGCCCAGGCAGTTGAAGCATTGTGTGACGTCACGATGCACTGGTCGGTATCGCTCCCACGACACGATAATGTTGAAAACCGCTCGGATTGCCTTCAGCTCAGGAAGCGTCGTCGATCCCTTAGCCAAATGCAGCAGGTAGAGCTGGTCACGGTACTTGATGTCTTTGTTGCGTCGGCTCATTTTGTGCACGGCCAACACATCCAGTTTCAAAACTTTTAGCTCGGCAGCTAATTCCTCCACTGGCATGTCGTACAGACCTCTGACGACGATTTTGTACGGCTTATCCATGACGACATCATGGGTAAAGTACTCCGCCTCGTTTTCGGTCAAGTAATCCTTGACCAGTTGATAGTGCTGCCTGGATTGCACCAGCACCTTAAATCCGTCCTGACACAGACGAATGTTGCCTTGGACTTTCCCAGACTTGATGAGTTCAACAAGCCCCGCACGAAAGTCGATCGTTGCTGCTGATTGCCTCACATAAAAAGGAGGCAGTTTCTCCTTTCGCTGTTTCACTTCATTCTCCTTTGCTTCCGCTACCTGGTCCTCGTCAGGCAGTCCAGCGAACTTGTTGTTCTTCAAAAGCTGCTCCTCGTGCGATGAAGAGTTCTCCTCCTCCTCATCCATCGGTACAGTACCGTCGCTCTTTTTCGTCTTTTTGCTGTTCGATGTCACTTCCAAAAGCACCTTCCTTTTGGAAATTCCCGGTTTTTGGCCATCAGTTGAGGCCTCAACCTTCCTTTTGGAAATTCCCACTTTTTTGCCTGCTTGAGCCGCAGGTAGGGCAATATTGCCGGCGTTTTGCGCCGGGACGCGACGAGTCATGTTGATTCAGACAACCTTCACCAACGAATGCTCGGATAACAATGGCAAATTTCTTAGAAAATCAACGCAAAAGAAAGGAGTAGGCTGGCACGCGCTCTAGGTTTGTAATATCGGATGACACGTGGCAGACAGCTGTCACTGGCGCGCGCTTTAACCTCAAATTGCCGGTGAACCATTATTATTGCTGCCGGAGTTGCGGTTGGGGTTTTCGGTTTTGCGGTTTTGGGAGCCAGCCCCATAGAACTTTCAAAGTGTTTTTGGTCGTCTGGTGCGATAGTCATGAAAATTCGATGAACTGAAGCGTGGTATTGGTTTGTGTTTTGGAGGTTAGGTATTAGACATAACTGCATTTTGGCTAAGCAGGACATCTAAATGCATTGGAATTTTAGTACTGTGTGTCTAGTATTGAACGAATGCTTCACAAAACAACTAAGTGACTACAAAATTAATAGAGTGCTCGGACAATGTAGCCAATTTGTAGAACCAAAAACAATCTTGTTAACCCGACGTTAAATCGATCGATGCTTACACAAACGTAGAGAATTATTTCTTGGCACGGCTCCAAAACATTACCAGCAAGTGTTTTGTACTGCACTAAGCAACCAACGTGCCTTCAAACCAGACCCAGAATTCTACAGCAAACGACCATCCTTGGGCTGGGCATTGCGGAGTGCATTTTGGCGAATGTAAATAATTGTTTGCGTTGATTTTGGCAGTGAACTCGCACACACCCCTATCATATTCTCCTCCAGAATGTTTTTTTTTCGCCGCTGCACTATGCTGGAATTCGACCAGCAAGGATCGGATGTCCTTAGCCCCGCAAAAAATGGTGGTAAAAACCCACCCCAAAAACGTCACGCGCGCGTGTAGAGGTCGTTATTGCAAGGTTCATTTCCGGGCTTTCCATGTTCTCGGGCAAATTGCCGTTGACAGTTATATGGCAATTTATTTGCTCCTGGTAATTGTTTTATTAACGACTCTCCACAACCTCCGGACCGGCCAAACAATGTACCGTATCTGGACGAGTCGTACCGGTTGACCCAAATTGTCGAGGAGGGCAGGCCGCGCGGGAAGTAAAAGGCTTGAACACCCTGGAGATGACGCCCCACCACTCTAATAAGCTGAGGGGATTGCGTTTGCCACGGCTTGGGCGAGTTTGTCCTGGGCAGACGCTCATTGGATTGCCCTACTAATTAGGATTGGGATAATTTTTGTTAATTATAGCAATAACGTTCAATTGCTTATCGGTTGAGGGCAGAAATGTGGGATGGTTTCAAGAGGGTTGATACCAATTGAAATGTCTATAACATGGTTTAGACTATCCTTAAATCATGATAGTATTTTTCATGTTGGTGAATATTGATAGTTTGATACATTTACAGTAGCTTGCCCTATTTTGAGGTCATGTCGAGGAAATCTAGGAACTCAATTCTTGATTGATAGATTTAATGAATGAACAAATCTTGAAAAATGATTAATGAATGAACAAATCTTGAAAAAGAATAAAAAAAATCAAAGTGCAATCTCCTAAATTATCTGAAGAGTCACTTTTTTAACAAATTTTCAAAAGTTGCTTGAAATCAATTCATATTTTTTAAAATATTTTTTAGTTCTTTTTTTAATGATAGGTTACTGTCCAGGATCAAGATGCACTATCAATATTTTGACCAACATTTAAGGTTCTCCCAGGTGGATTTTGTTTATTTATGATTTATGCTTTTTTCTTAATTGCTCATTTAATTATAAGTAGACGATTTCTTCAAGTATCTACTATAACCAAATTTCATCACGAACATTTTTCTTCAGGGGATAATGCAATTTAACCCTCCGTTGCCATTTTTTTTTCGTTTTTTATTTTTCCCGTGATTAGGAGGTAATTTTGAGCAGCTTTTGTTCTACAAAAAACTTTACTTCTCTTGTTTTATGTTTTTCTTGTTTCAGTATTATATTTATCATGTTTAGTTTATGTTTGTGTTTGGTAAGATTTGGTCTATTCTACCACCTCCTATCATTACATTTTGCCTTTCTATTTTTTTTTACATGTTTTTACAGTCACTTTAACAATTTTTTGCTTGTGTTTCACATTTTTTTACTATAGAATGGCAACATCATCATTTAAATGGTAAAAAATGCTTAGAGGGGGACTGGGACACTACAAAAATTACTGCAAACTAATTTTTACTTAAACTATAGGAAATGCTTGTAAAAAACACAGCCAAAAAACACTAAAAAAAAATCATTTTTAAAACATTGGCAAAGTCAAATAAAACAAGTCAAACTTCCAAACGTTAAATTTACTATGATTTTAAGAGTTCTTCTTTCCAACGCTTTTTAAAGACCAAAAAATTGTTGAAAATTGATTTTTGACGATTTTTTAGATCGAAGCCCGTCTAAAGGCTGGGTTGGATTGTGGAAGGTTAACACTTCAGAGCCGGAATTTTTTTTATGATTTTGGTCAGAAAAATGTGCCAATTTCTGATCTTCTAATTACATGATGTGGCAAGCCAAACTTTTAGAGGCCACATTATATGGTTAAAAACGTTTTCCTTAAATATTAGACAACAAACGAAAAAATTGCTTAGCTTTGCATTTATCTTGCTTAATAATAAAACATTTAGGCCAATTCTACAACCTCCAATCATTATTTTTTGCCTTTTTGCTGAGTTTAATTATTTTCCAGTCACTTTTTTTATTGTTTCGAGTATTTTTTACACTTTTCTATTAGCTTTAAGTCGCAAAACATCAAAGTTTGTCAAACAAAATCTGGTACAAGACAAAATATACTGCATACTTGTTTTGACATAAAAAGTGAGGTATATTAGTCAGAAACACGGCCAAAATGGACTCCAGAATAATACTATTTTTAGAAATATTTGTTGAGCCACTTGAAAAAGGTAAGCTATAGATTTTCCAAAAAAATAGAGGGCTGCTTTCCAAAGCTTTTTGAAGATCAAAAAGAATTTTATTAAAAAAATATTCCTGATATATGTTTAGATCGAAGGTTTTAGACTCGTAGAGGGTTAAATAAGACATTGGCTCTGATATCATAATCTATTATTAAGAAATGAGCATTTTTAGCAATTTCAATATTCATTATTTTTGATAACCAAAGATTCACATTGTTATTCTTCTATTATTCTCGACCTGCTGTTTTGAGACATTTATGCACCTGCACATTTATGCAAACTTGAGTAGTTCGAAATTCTCTTAGAAGGCTTTATAATTATTTTAGTTAAAATTGTACACTATTTTATTAGTTTTGCCACATTGTTTGATTGATTGCTGGATACGTTAACGTTTTCAGATATTGTAATTGGAATTTGTGATGTATTGAAAACAGAAGCACTTTTGTTCGATGTGATCAACCTATATTTATACCTAAGGCTATCAACTCTTGCTGAGCAAAAATCCGTACACTTTGCCGATATGACACCATGGTATAACAAAAACTGTCAATGAATTATTTAGATAAATTAAATTTAATAAATTTGAGAATTAAAAATGTATAACTGTGTCGTTTTTACAGCTAACAAATTTAACAAAATGCTATCAGAGTGCTTATGACTTGCACGTTTAAAAGTATTCATAAAATTAACCGTGATTTGAATCAAATCAGTATGTTCTTCAATTTTTTTTTTTTGTTAAACGTTTAAAAGTTTACGAAATGTCAAGTTTGCTTTTACGAATAATATCGTTCTTAGTGTTATCACGAACACTTTTCCAGAGTTTTTTTTATCGAAAAGGTCCTATACCATGTGAAACACAACAGTTTATAGGACCTTTAAAACATTTGTTAATTCAAATGTTCAAATGTTTTCACAAGTTTTAGAAAGCCTTTGGAAAGGGATAAATATATTTAGTAAGGAATTTCTAAATGAACAATTCTAGAGTTTTTTTTTAAGTCCTTTCAACATATGAAAGACAATAGTTCAAAAACTCTAGAATTATTGATAATCAAGTTTGAATTGAGGAAACCCCGGAAAACTCACCCTTTTTAAATCAAACTCACAGAAAAATAAAAATTTCTAGTTAACAAAAGCTTCAATCAAATCAAAAAAGTAATTCAATGATTAAAAAGTTGTTAAAATTCCGTACAAATCCGTATTATGCGTAAAATTCCCTACAAAAATTCCGGCCTGTTAAAAATCCGCGAAGAGGTTCGAAAATCAGTATGGTAAGGAAAAAATCCGTACAGTTGGTAGCCTTAATTATACCAAACAGAAAATAAATCGCCACACGCAAACTCTGAAGAAAAGTTTGTTAGGCAATTTTTCATGATATCTCTAATATCAAGTTAAACTGTAACCAAAACGCACGACCGTCTCCAGCCGAAGCGACAAAAAGAAGACAAAATTATATTACCATATTTCAACCGGCTTTTCTAAACGAAGACATGTTTGGAATAATTTTGGGCTCGTTCTGCGAAGCTGTCATCGCGCGCGCTTGTCACCCACGGGTTCAGGCTCAAAGATTAGAAAAGTTCACACTTCCATTAGCCTCTGAGGCCGTCGCCGAATCAGCGGCGTTGAACTTTGTCTGTGAGAGGGATCCCCACACCCTTTTCACGACCCACTTAACCTCTAATGTCCCCCAATCAAGGAGGGGAGGCGGATGGGGTCAACTTCCGAAAACCAATTGTCTGTGCGTCGCGCGGGTTCGAACCGGGTGTGTCATTTCTTTAAGCTGTCGAATTCCCACGCGCCGAAAGTTTTCCTAGATATGATTTCGGCACATGTTGGGGGGAGGGGGTTTTCGTCCTTTTTCGCCGAACCTTGGGCTTCTTCTTTGTGCCATCGATATAGTCAATATAAATGAGGGAAATATATATTTCACACGCCACCATGTTTTTTGCCTTTTTTTTTCCTCAGAAGTCTTCTTAAACTGTTTGGCTCCCCGGCATACCAAATAGGCCGTAAAACGTGGGAGGATCGATATTTTTTTCCTCGAGTGGTCTGGAATGTGCGAGCTTTTTTTTTCTTACTCTCCCAAGACCAGTAACGTTCGGTGGGGAAACTCTTCTAGGAAAAGCCCAGGTTGATTATAAGTGCCACCACCCACCACCGTGGGGTTTCGCCCCGAAGAGTCTGTGCTAGACAGGTTAAAGTGTGATGGGGGTTGACTGCGTTGTAATTTTGTGATCTTCGAACCCGAGAGTGTGATGTTATCTTTTAATGGGCCTACAAGGTGTCAATCAGAAGGGTTCTGGTTATTTCCTCCCATCCTGTTTGCAGAGTAGATTACACTGGTTTAGTATGTTTTGTTGTGAATCGAGAGTGGTCCACTCGAAACTTAATCAAAAATTTATTCTTGACAATGTATGAGGGGAAAATTGGCTGTCAGAGGTTCTTGTCTTGAGTAACATAGTTCTAGCTTATCTTACAAGTACAAATGGCAGCAAATATCTGAAGTGGATTCAGTTTGAATAGTTTTTGAAGGTAAATTACTACGATTTTATTTTTATTTTTTTATGTCCCAAGCAATGTATAAACGCATTTTTCAAAACGCAAGCTAATGATACAATTTATAAATGTTATATAGCAAAAAAAAAAATGTAAAAAAACTCAAACAATCGGAAAAATTACTGGAAAATTATGAAAAAACAACAAATAAGCTCAAAACAACACAACTCGTCATTTTCAAAGTTGATGTGGGTAAACGCTTTAGTTTCGTCAAGGTATGATAGATTTGGGCTCTCTGAACACGCTCTAATTGCCCCTTATTTCACTTTAAGGGGTTACATACATGTAAATCGGCCAAAATGTCAGAGGTTAGTTTGAGCACAAACTTAAACTTTTTTTAAAATCTGTTTTCAGGACATTAAAATGTACATTTTCAACTATTAACAAAATAAATTTGAAGACATGTGGTTGTATCATTGCCAAGATACAGCAATATGAAGTCAGCATTTTCAAAAAATGGGTGCCACGATATCTCAACACTGCCTTGACCAAATCGGCTCAAAATTTTGGTGGAGACTCATTAAACCGAGCCCGTAGGCATGACGAAGGCCGATTTTGAAAAAGCTTATTTTCAAAAAAAGATCAAAATATGTTTATGTTTTTCATATAAAAAAATCGAAAGTTTTTGATTTTTGTTTTTTTTTAAATGCAAAATTTTAATATCGGGCTTCGTCATGCACACGGGATACGTCTTGCGAGTCTTCACCCCAGCTCAGCTAATTTTGTCTATCCCATTTCGAGATATCGTGGCACCCGTAAATCAACTCGGTGTTCAGGGAAAAACGCTCGCAAAGTTTGACAGTTCGCTTTGCGCACGGCAACATTTTCAGCTTAAATCGTCTGTAACTTACTTTAATCATGAAATATCTTCATGAAACTTTCAGGAGTAATTGAAAATCATCTTTTAAGTTGATTTAATAAATTTTCTGTAATATGAAATTGTGTGATTTTCTACATGTATGTAACCCTTTAAATCATACTTAGGAGTCCAATAATGTTCAGAATTCATATTGATCCAGGAAGTCGTTTTTTTTCATTGACAGCATGTTAAAGTTGGAAAAATGAATTTTCTTGCTATTTTTTTTCGAATTTCTTTTCGAAATCCATCTAAAACAAAATTGGTGCCAAAGCCAACAATTTTCTGAAAAATTTTGGGTTTTAACAATTAGTTTTTCTCACTTCAATGCCAAGATACGGCCTTTTTAGTAAAATACAAAAAGCGAATTTAAGGAACTAAAAAAATCAAACCCAGTGTTTGCTTCTTCGTTTCGTATCGGTAGCCAAAACTAATGATATTTTTGGTAAGATTCTTGGTTCAGAAGATACATTGGATCTTAATTGGAATGATAATCTTGATATTGATATCATATAAATTTCAGCATTTTTGTATGACCCAATGTCACACCCAGACCCAATGTCACCCCTGATGACGGTACGAACAGTTATGCACGCAGGTCAAAAAGCATCGACAAAGAACAAAGCCATTTGTACATGGTTCTTTGCAGGTTTAAAGTTAAAGTCAATCAAAATTTTATACAAAAGAAAATAATGAAGTTATGATTCCTTTCATGCTTCGTCCCGAACTATCCTTATCAAATGTGAAAAACTCCACACACACACACTTTGTTTGCACATTTAAAATTCATAACGTTTGACGGACAAAAAGTGACCCAAACACATACTTTAGCGCACTCCACCATACATCGGTCCTTCGTCCCTTTGCCAGCGGCGCCAATGTCCTGCATGCTGGGTCCGCTCCGCGCTGCGGTTCACAGAGTGCAATGCGGCGTCAATAAAGCTCCAAAGGGACACATTGGTGAGTCCGTTACGCTTTGTACAGTCCTCATCAGGCGAAAGCAACAACGCTTCCATGGTCGTAAATTCTTTGTTTTCCGCCCGGAAAATCTAGGACCAAACCGCACCCCCTTAATAAGCATGTGGAGCCCCGGCGCCAGAACCGCTTGCGGACCTGGAGAAATAGGGTATTTTAACCATTAGTGGACCCCCTAGTAGAGCCGAAACACATTTTTTACAATTTTTTAATATTTTAAGCACTTTTTCATAACCCTCTGTACAAAACAATGAAATCTGAAGTCTTTTGAACAATTTTGACTATTTGTTTCATCAGTTATTCGTTTTTGAGCAGAAAAATAGCCATTTGAAAAAAAAAGTTTTTTTTTCCTGTTATGGACCCCCTTTTCCTATAGTGGACCCGGGTCCATAATCCGATTGTGGACCCGGGTCAACTATAGGCAAACCGTTATTTTTATACCAAATTTAAACGATTTTGGATGTTTTGATGCATGGTGTAGGTCTAATGATAGATATAACGAATAAAAGATGGATTTTGCTCACTTTTCATCATAAGAAAATATGTTTTGTTGACAAATTTGGCTTTAAACAACGGAAAAATCTAACAGACATTTAAACACATTTATTTCCGTAAAAGATCAGAGAAAACTTTTCAAAAACTACTGTAAAAATGAAAATAAATTTAAAAATGTTTTTTTGATTCAAATTTTTCCATATTTATTACATAAATAGTGGACCGAAACTAAACAATACAGTTGCTCTACACTTGCTGATAAAACCACGCACGTTTATTTAAAAAAAATGTTTTGTTATTGATTTATTATTATAAAATATCATTTCAAACTACATTTATGATGCTTCAGTTAAGTACAATTAACTATAGTTTCGATAAATTTTAAATTCTTACGGCTTCAGAATTGTTGGTACATTTAACATGAAAACAGCTATATTTATACTCATAATTGAAAAAATATTCGTTTAGGTTGATTACAACAAGCATATTTATTGTATGTTTAAGACAAACTTTTGTTTAAATACAACGTTTTCTTCATTTTTGAAGGTTAAATTTACAGGGGTCCACTTTTGGAAAAGTTTGGATTTTCGTTGTCCTATATTGGACCCCCTAATTTTTGCTCGAAAATGAGCAGTTCTTCGCTTTATTTTAGTAAAGTTCCTTAAACTTACATTATTTCGACTTACTAAAGTTAAATGATCAGTCAAAAATGATTGGATAGTTAATTCAATAATAAAATATAAATGCTGTTTTGTTGTGAAAATGCTAGTGGCCATGGCTGATTTCAGATGTCGAACTCAAAACACTTATTTTGGTGAAAAGGATGATTCAATGTCAGTCAACATTGTTTTAAATGATGCTGAACATGCCAAATAAAAGATTTGTAGACAACAACACGCTTGAAATTGTGATTTTATTGAATTTTTCATCAAAAACGCTTCAGAGGGTCCACTATAGGAAAGGGGTCCACTAATGGTTAACGTACCCTATGGTTCATGATTAAAATATAAAATAATTTTACGACTATCATGGTGGCCCGTAACCGCTTTTCACTTTTGTTCACGGTTGCTAACTCTTTGGTGTTTGGACTAGAAGGGGAAGAAGTCCTGGCTGGCAACTCGGCCGGAAGAACCTTTTTCCGTTTATTTTTCGCTCTGCAGATTAAGTGCAAACAACAAAGTTGTTGAGCGCCAATAATTTGCCAGGGGTTGGGGTTCTTGGGGCGAGAACTTTAAAACATTTTTTCCAGACCACTTTGGTGTAGCAAAAGAGGAGAAAAGAATGTCATTTCTCGCTGCTGGGATTCATCCGGCTGTAAATGCGGAAACCCCCGGAGCCCCCCCTCCGGCCAGTGGAAATGTACTTTTTCCACAGAGTTTCTTGCCCGAAAGTTCACACAAATAGCATTATTTGCAACATCAGTGCTAGGCCCAAACAGGGGAGGTTTTAAAAAAATAGAACAAATTGCAAGGATACAGCCAGCATTTGCGAGTCTGGAGCGGTTTATGTGCGTTTTTTGCTTGCAACAGTTACATAGAACAAAAATGTTGATGCCAGCAGTGCCATCACACAGCACATTTACCTCCCTCCGGTTCCACCTCTCTCTTGTGAAACCCGGATGGGAGAAGTCATCAACAGACAAGAAAAAGCGCTTCCAGCGGATTCAGTTTTATGGCCGGAGCGCACTCTTGTTATACGACAGCTTTGTTTTAATTTTGCAACCCTCCCGAAAAATGGTGGGATTTGGTTGGTTGATGAGGAAAAACTGAGCAGACAGGATTCAGTCGATACAATTTTGTGGACAGACGACGGATGTAAGGAATTCACAAATGTGTTGCAATAACTTCAAATGGGAAATTTGCAGTATACTTAATTTTCAAGGAATTATAGTTCAAAATTTAAAAAAAATGTTTCGATTTTTGTCCGTTTTTAGGCGATCCTTTTGAGTAAGTTTTGTTCTTGGAAAACTTTGAATTCTCTTTAATTTTAATAAATTTAATTAATTTTACAATATGGATTGGCGTTATTTTCCAATTCGATTTTGACCCAAATTTTCATACAATCAAACAAATTACATTACACCCCACGGCTGCTGCTGACCCCCAGGCCCTAAATCCCAAACTTTGTTGTAAAACATAATTACATTTTCCAGCCGCCGACATTCGCCCCTCCCCCTCCACCCCTTGGCAATAACATTAGCGCCGCTGCTTACACCCGTTTACGGTCTGCGAAATGTTTCAAAACGATCAGCATTTTCACTCCCAAATTGTCCGGCGGCAGCGGCGGTGGTTTGAAACTGCCAGAGTTTTAAAAACTGCCCATCCATGGCTTCGGGAAGGAAAGCATGAATATCAATTAGGCTGACATTAATTCCCGCTTTCGAATCGGGCGGCGCCCGGCATCAAACGATCCGCAAAAGTTAGAAAATGTGGCCAAAACGAGAGGTCGGGGAAATGTTTTTTTTTGCACATTGGATTGCAATCTGCGAGCTTAAAATGTGTTTGAATTGGAATTTAAACCCTTAGCTTCCTTTTTCTAAAATGTCCATTTCAAACAAAAAATTGAAGAATAGTTTTAGGTGTTTTTCAAAAACATTTCTTATGCAAATATTTCGTTATGTCTATTGTTTTTCAGTTATTTCAAAAGTGGCCAAGGGTTAGAACGCAATCGGTCCCCCGGCAAAAGGGGGAAAACGCACCCATCGAACACTGTAATTAGAGTGGAATTAAAACACAAATATTGTGGCCATGGCGGAGGCGTCATTCTGGTTTGATATTGTGCGCTGCCCTCCTCCCAACCACCCCTGTAGGGCTGAACACTGAACATCGAATTGCCAGGAAATAACAGGCCGGAGAGCTCGTGAAACATGAGTTTCAACTTTTATGTCGAGACGCTGCCGCCAAGTGTTTTCCGCATTTTCCTTTCCCGATTTTTTATGTGCTGTCGGCGAAAGCCCACCCCCCTGCTCCTTCTTACTAAACTTGTTTGCGAAAAACTTGACGGGCCGGGCGCGGATCAGCAAACTGTCCAAATTTGACGCGAGTGGAGTTTTCGTTTTGTCAAGACTGCCATAATTTTTTTTTTGTAGATGGAGGATTAATTTAAATATTGTTCAGAATTGTCTTGTTGTATTCTAATTCGTTACAAAAATCGATTTTATGCGGGTTGAACACTATTAACATGCAATTTCAATGTTCAGTGGAAGATTAATTATCTTCATTCTAGTTGCCTGTGATTTATAATTTATAAAATAAAAGAAAAACTCGGGTTTCAGTAATACTCACGAACTCCGGTAAGATTGAATGACTACCCTTAATCATTGCATAAAAATAACAAAAATTAACAAATAGTTTATTCATAAAGCTCATTGATGTGAATTTATTAATTTTCAATAAAAAGTAATAATAATTTCACTACCATTTTAAATCAAATTGGAATTCCAGAAGACAATCAAAGATTAAAACTTGATTTATTCAAGATAAAACGAATTGGGTTTTACATAAAAGTTTATGTAACAAGTTGTGAAAAGAAGATTTTTTCAGCACGAATCCTACATTTTTTCAACAACACATTTCGAAAAAACTCTTGAATGAAATTTTACAATATTAAAACGTTACTTAATCCACCTGGTTGGTGTCTTCCTCACATTCATAAGGTGAATACACGGCCTCAAAAAAAAGGAAAATCGAATTTTTGGTCATATTTTGGGTTTTTTTTGTAAAATTATCATAAAAGCTTAAATTATGACTAAAAATTTGATTTTTCGACACTTTGGCTCCGTTCTGAGGGCAAATTCAGATTCAGCGGAAAAAATTATATGGAAAAATATATATTTAAACAATTTTCGAATTTCGTTAGGGTGGTGCCATACGGTTTTCCTTTGGGTCATTCCAGCTGAAGCGGAACAGCATTTGAAAATTACCCTCTCCGATCCTGCTCAAATTTGGCAGGGCTGTTGATACTATCGAAACATGCAAGAATCCCGAATTTCATCCAAATCGGACCACCCCCTTTATTTTTGTACCTCCCCAAAAAATCGACTTTTTGGCGATTTTTGTGTGAAACCCCTATTTTCAAACGGCGATAGCTCAGGAACCACAAATCTTAGAAGGTCGGTCTTAGACTCAATTTTGAAGGAAATTGGACGTAGAATCCATTTCCGAGATCAAAATTTGGATTAATTTATTTTTTCTACCTGTATTGCGCAATTGAAAACTTTAAACGGCCGTATCTCAAAACACCCCATCTTATTTTTTTGATTTGACCTCACCATCGTGTTCCCCGGCCAATTTTACATAAGAATCACTTATCGACAGAAAGGAATATGTTTCGTTCCAGAGATATCGAATTTTAAAGTTTTGAGTATTTGAGATTACCTACATTAGCTTCATTCGCCGCATCTGCTAGAAGCACTCATAAGCGCTGTTCAATAACTGCTACCTGGTCATTTATTGGAATAAGATTTCATATTAAATAATCTTTAGCAAATTGGGCAAAATAACTGTATAACACTGTAGGCATCTGGCGTTAACGTGAAGACTTCCATCTTTGCCATGATTTTTCGTTCTGGATATAAATTGTGCGTCGCTATTAATATTTTGACAACATTTCTTTTAAAATTTGTTTAGAATAGTGCCCTAAACAAGCTGATTCCTTTTGGTAACGATTATCCCAATAATTGCAAAGTTATGGAAATCGCCATTGATCAATGATTGCCAACTAGGATGTCAATGATTGTACCTCAAAATTATGTAACTTTTGAAACACATTTGATTTAGACCAACAATTCTTTCAGTGGCTTTAAGAAGGCAACAACCGGCACATGCTGATTACATTTGGTGCAGAAATTCGTTAAATTGAATTCAGTACAGAACAATTTAGAGTGATGATCAATTTTCTTCGAAAATGATCAAAGGCTTCACCTTAAATCGCAAATGTTTTTCCGCTTAAAAAAATGAGATGAATTTCTGTGCTAACCCACAGGATAGAGCAATAACGACACACAGTACAGGGCAGAATTGGATTCCGATGCAGCGAGCAGAAAAATGCAATTGATCTTGTTACTTGCAAGATTTACTGAACAATAAGTGCACGATACATTATTGAGTAAAAAATATGAATTAAAATGAATAAAATTTGTTGATACGTTGTACTCTAGTGAAGGACGATCACAAGGAGTAGGAAAAGGATTTCTGGAAAGTATAAAACTGAAAAATGTAAGAAAATCACAAAGTTCAGCTAGTTCCCAAAATTTAGTAGCGATGATTTAGACACCGTCCGAACAATAATGTTTTTTTTCTTCTATCATTTCGGATTCTTGGAACACAATACGGCTACTAAGTGTACTTTGACCAAAACCATCCATTAATTAAATGGAGCTGGCTCACAATATAAAAATCGATTTAATATAATCCATCTTTTGAACCATAAAGCAGATTTTGGAGTTTTTGCTGAATGGCACTATTATGCTACCGCTCATGACAAAGGCCCTAGTCATGGCCTCGGGGTACTCTAAAACGGTTAGCAACTCGTAAAAAAACGGTACATTCAAAATAACCCAATAAATATTCCTTGAAAAAAAAATGATTAAGGTATTAGCTATTTGAAAATGGCGTGAAATTATAAAAATAAAAAATAAATTAATAATTTTTCACAACATCAGGTAGTAATTATTAAAAAGTGCTCCTGAGTGCTTCTAGTATATGCGGCGAATGAAGCTAATGTAGGTAATCTCAAATACTCAAAACTTTAAAATTCGATATCTCTGGAACGAAACATATTCCTTTCTGTCGATAAGTGATTCTTATGTAAAATTGGCCGGGGAACACGATGGTGAGGTCAAATCAAAAAAATAAGATGTTTTGGGGTGTTTTGAGATACGGCCGTTTAAAGTTTTCAATTGCGCAATGCAGGTAGGAAAAATAAATTAATCCAAATTTTGATCTCGGAAATGGTTTTTACGTCCAATTTCCTTCAAAATTGAGTCTAAGACCGACCTTCTAAGATTTGTGGTTCCTGAGCTATCACCGTTTGAAAATAGGGGTTTCGCACAAAAATTGCCAAAAAGTCGATTTTTGGGGGGGGGTACAAAAATGGAGGGGGTGGTCCGATTTGGATGAAATTTGGGATTCTTGCATGTTTTGATAGTATCAACAACCCTGCCAAATTTGAGCAGGATCGGAGAGGGTAATTTTCAAATTTGCACTTTTTCGTGCACAGTTGAGATGGAATGACCCCTTTGTAAATTAGACTTTTTCAAAGAAGATATCTCGAGTTCAAAGAAAAACACCCCTGAGATTTTTTCAGCGTTTGTAGTGCTAGATCTCCTCTTTCAAATGCAACCTGGTGCTTAAAATTTGGCTTGCGCCTTTTCGAGATATTTAAGTTTTAAATTTGCATCTTTTGTACCTTAACATGGCTGTAACTTTTGACCTTTGAGTCCAAATTGACATATCAAAAACTAAAAATGTTCGTTTTTTATAGCTCTAAAAGTGCTCTGAATATCACTTTTCTCTAAAGCTTAACCCTGAAATGCCACGTTCAAAAAAGTGATTTTTGAAGGTTTGCTCAGATGCTTTCTATAAATTTGGTCATAGAAGACGTAAATTACGAGATAAAATTTTGGCGTCTTCGACAAAGTAGCTTGGATTGGCAAGTCCAACAACTTTTTAGAAGACAACAAAATTCCCAAAAATATTCCTGTAAAGTTAGATTTTCAAAATCACCCTTATCGTGAACCACCCTAATTTTAATTCAAACCAAAAGTTGCCCCTTTCCATTTGCAACAACTCTTCTCAAGACACCAGAGCTCCAAAACGTCACCATTTTTCGGAATATCCATTTTCGACTTAATTTTGTGATCTGGACCACTGTGCATTGTATCCAAAAGTATTACTTTTCAATTCGGTTATTATTGGTAGAGTTTTTATCTGTCTTAGTCGTTTGAGAATTACAGGAAAAGTAAGTAGTTACAAGACGGAATTGCATAAAATGTTTTTTTTTTCAATCTAAAAAATCAGCTGGAATTTTGAAGATTTTTCTGAGTCCCGTAAAATTTAATGATTTCCGTAAAGTCATACTTTTTGATTCTATTTTAAAGTCTGACACTTATTTAGACGGAAAATACCACACAAGCAGGGATCGACTGTAGATTTTTCAGCAATCGCCGTTATTATTCAACTATTCTAATAAATGCCCCAATGGGCAATATCCAGTACTAGAAAACTGGTGGAAATCCAATTTTTATCAAGAAAACTTAACACACAGTCTTATGTGTGAGACAAACATGCCTTGCGTTTTTCTCAGCTTGCTGTTTTTGCATATGGGACATTCATGCGAACATGGGCAGTTATGTTTTCGCGAAAATAAAATAATTAAAAGGAGAACTTGAATTTTTAGAAAGTATCAATGAATTTACATTTTTTCCCTAGCTTTTTACGTTTTAATCCAAGTCTTTATTTAATTTAAAATGCATAAATAAGCACACAATGTACAATGTTTTCGAAATACAGTCAGTGGACTCTCTCTCTCTGTCGATATTGAAGGGACCGTCGAGAGAGGGAGGTATCCAATTATAGAACAAAAAATGTAAGCATGCTTTGAAGGGACTGAAAAATGTATTGACAAATGGAGCAATATTGATATCGAGAAGATAGAAAGCCAGAGAATCCACTGTAATTTACAATCAATTTTTCAATTTCTTAAAATAAAAAAAATAAATTTTAATGGCCTAAGAAATATAAAAAAAAACAAATTCAGTTAATTATAGTACGAATCTGGAACTTTTGTTAAAACCTTCCAAAAAAAAAAACAAAGACCATTGTGCTTCCACTTTCCAAAGCCTCCCACTTTCACGTACAACTCCCAAATTCCGTTCTATCTGGCTGAGCTCACCCGCTTTCCCTGCACGAGGCCGATCAAAAAGTGCACAAATAAATCTCCATTCAAATTGAAGCCCGTCTTACGCCTCCAGCTTACTAAACATGGTGCCAAAGAACATAAATTATCCAGCCCCCGCGTACACGAGGTACGCGTGCCAACGACGAGCTGCTTCCGAAGCCCGGAGGACGACATCAAGTTTTAATGCCTTCTCGAATTATTGTCTCCAGATATTCCAAGTTTCGAGACGGTGTCGCCGACGACGGCGCTCTTTACGCTCTATTAATTTCCGGCTTTATTTCCCGGGAGACACAAAGAGACACGGGTTGGTTTGCGGGGGGACGGGCTTTGGAGTTGCCTCTGACCAGGTCAACTGGAGTGGAGCCCAACCCAACGGAGCAGAAGAAGTTGCTTTTAGGGTGTGGAGTAGCGTAATTCACGGTAGGGCTTGGGAGTGTTTGCTTTAGGCTGAAGAAGTTATTGTTTGAGCAAGTTTGGGTACTACATGAGTCTTAAAACTATACCTGGGACCATGCATCATGCTCCATTGAACATCAATTTATTTTAAAACTTTCTCCACCAGTCCGATCACCACGAGTAGCCACCCACATTTTCGTGTTGTCATACCTTACGTGGAGTTCATGGGGATCTCGATGGTCAAGCTGATCCACAAGTACCAAGACGTAGCCCGCGTTACCTGAAGTTCCAAATAAGGAGCGCATCGTTTGCAAATATATCACTGCTTCAACTTTGCAAAACTGGCGAAAGGGAGGTTTACTTCCTGATGTATTGCGGGATTCCTCCCTTCAAGTGTGGGACACATATGTTTGCACAGGGAATTGAACTCTTTGCGTGAATATATGCAAGAAGACCCAACGAAGCTCTGTAACTTTTCCCCATCAGGCGTTATAGGGATACACAGACCATTACGGGCTGTGGAACAAATGTACATCATGATTGGCAGAAAACGAAGGAGGGAGGTTGGGATCCGAGGTGAAGAGCCGCAATTTGAAATCACGAGTCTCTTCTGCACGAACTACTGTGTGCACGCTGGCGCTGAGACACAGCTTCCAAGTAGTGCTTCATTCGATTGTCTGCCGTCTACGCGTCCCTCCGTATTTGGAGCAGCAGCCTGGTATGACTTGTTTCACAGCGCTCCACTCTGCACGGGTGGTACTCCTTGGGGGTGTACTACTTCAACCTCCGCCTCCTCCTCCTCCCGCTACAAGATCCAGACGGGCAATCTCTTAGCGAACTTCAAGGGGTAAGCTACCAGAAGCTGCGTGTGCTTGTGGAGACCCTTGCCCTGGAATTGAGATTATACCGGCCGGGGGAAAGCTCAGATGTAATTTAATTTAATATCCGTACATCTCACTTCACCTTTGTTTTGTTTGAGGCATGCTGGAGGAGGAAAGCCGGGACCTGCCAGACTCCTTCGTACATACATAGACATAGAGGTAGACACACGCGCGTGCAAACCCGCCGTGAGCCCGAAATTGAATGAAACACTGCACTTCCCTTTCGCTAACAACGCACACACCATCCTAAGGGGGGTGGTCCCACGATACACATTCCTAATGCGAGGAGGCGTACTTACAGACACGTGAAAGCGCTCGACATGGAGTCCCCCAGCTGCCGGGGAAAAACTCACAGCCAACAAGTCATTAAACTTTAACACACAATCTTCTTACGCGGTTTCGCGCGGTAATTCGATGCTTGCGTAACACACAATACTGAAGAATTGGTGCTGCTAAGAGTGGATGCGGTGCAGCGAAAGGTGTCAAAAGTTAAACGAGTCAACGCGTGGATTTTAAATGGTTTACACTCATGCGAACGGTAAGGTTTATTCAACTTTAATTAATCGATAGAAAATAATGTTGGAAGAAATCAGTTTAAGAAAATAGAAAAAAAAATCCTGCATTTTTAGGAATTAAATAGACGATCAAGATTGTGTAAAACATGGTAACACTATACAAGGGGGGAGGGAGGTTCCAACACGTTTCATACAAAAGAAGTTTTTTTTTCAGATTTCCAATAAAGTGCCCCCTTGGTTTAGGGATGGTCTCTAGAGCATTAATGTCTGTTTTAATTTTGGAAGACAAGCGTAACACGGCAACACTCTTTAACTTGAATTAGAGAGTTTTACGCTTCACAATTTTTTTTTTTCATTGATTTTTTATTATTTAATTATTATTTTATACAGCATTTTTCCATCCATTTCGTATATCCAACGAAACCATTTTGTCTCATTTGGCTCTTCCATTTATGTTTTCCGAACAATGAAGGAGCTTTTCAAAAACTCAGCTCGAAATTTTTGAAGTTGATGCCAGTGAACGCTTCAGTTTTGTTACGGTGCGATAGCTTTGGACTCCTTGAACACGCTCCAGACGACAAAATTGATTTTTAGTGAATGTTCTGCTAAGGCCGATGCAAATATTTAAAAAAGTTTTTGTCCCTCGGCCCTGGCCGAGGTCAATGGGGAGGGGGGGGGGGCAAAAAAATTAAAAAAATATAAAAATTTAAATAACAAGCCATAATCTTCACATTTAAATGAAAAAAGTGTTTTAAAATGCATTTTACACTAGTTCAGTTGTTTTGCAATCATTAGTTTTCAAAAAATCTAAGATCTGACAAAAACAAAAATTGTATCGAAAAAAAAGATTTTGCATCGAAAATTTTCAAAAAATCTTAAGATTTTTTAATAAATCCAAACATGCTAAAAATGATTTTAAACGCAGGAGAATGTATTTTAATTTGATTTCAGCTGGTTGCTGGGGAGGGGGGTGACAAAAACTTTTAAAAATATTTGTACCAGCCTAATGAATAGAAACAAAAATCAATGGTGGCGCTTGGTTTCTTTGAATGATTTCATAGAATTCGACCGAAATTTACAACTTTATTATTTCGCACTAAAATTGAACTCTGTTGTTTGGAGCGTGTTAGGCAGTCAAAATCTATCATACCTTAACGAAACTAAAGCGTTTACTGACATCAACTTCAGAAGTATCAAGTTTTGTAATCGAATTCCAAACTGTTTATTTTTTTATCCTAATAAAAGTAAGGATAGACTCGATTATCCGAAAGCCTCCGAAAAAAATCACTTTGGATAATCGAGATACGAAAATAGTAGTTTATGCAACAAGTTGCAAAAAGAGGATTTTTTCAGCACGAGTCGTACATTTATGTCAAATTTTCATGTATTTTGTCAATAAATCGTTTAAATCAAAAAAATGTTGAAAAGTGTTACTTTTCGAAACAAGTGCTGAAAAATTCAACTTTTCAGCACCCATTTGAGTGCTGAAAAGTAGTACTTTTCAGCATTTATTTTGAAAAGTGTTGCTATTCAATTCTGTTATTTTTGGTACAAAAAAGTAGGCTATTTCGTCGTTCAAGAATGACAGGAAAAGTACAAAGTTTCACGACGGAATTGCAAAAAAATATTTTCGATGTCCTATTTCGACGGTCAAGCTTAAATATGACCCATAAACTACTCTAAAATGATTAAGAATATTTCAATCCAAAATGGCGGCTAAAATGACGGTGATAAAATATTGAAAAACTGCATTTTTTTAATTTAAAAGGCAATCAAATATTCAAATTTGGCTAAAATTGAGTCGCAGAACTCGAATTTGGTGTCGAAAATAAAAAATAAAATAAAAAAATAAACGAATTTTTTTTTTGATCGTGGTTCGATTATTCAAAGTCCCATACAAACTTAAAATTTCACTCAATGGGTGTTTTTCGAAATTGCAAAAAATGTTGTATGGAACTCGTTGCAAAACTTGATTTTTTCAGCATTCTTCGTATTTATCCAACCTCGTTGGATAAATGTACGACTCGTGCTGAAAAAATCCTCTTTTTGCAACTTGTTGCATAAACTACTATTTTTCTACCTCTATTAGGAAAAATGTGATTGTCAAAGATGGATAGAAACTTTTTTTGCTTAATAAATATTGAAACATTAACATTCATGAATGATTTTTTGAAAATCATCGAATCCATATTTTAAAATCACTTTTTAATTTTATAAAAATTCTAGCTTTGTTTAAACGTGTCATCAAAATGAGTGATAAAAAAACGAAAGGGATAAATATGGTTCAAATTGATTCTTTAAGATTAAAAGAAATTAGAAAAAATAATGAGATCGAGAATACATTCGCTTAACAACTTCCATAAAAGCTGTGATTTTTCGATAGACGACATAAATTTTGGCTCTTTTAAAATATTTTCACAAAACTCCTTCTACAAGTTGCTTAAAATAGTACCCTACACGTGTTGATACATTTTGGTAACGATTTTCCTTGCAAAGATATGAAAATCATCACTCATCAATGATTGACAACCATTAAGTAAATGATTGCTTCACAAAATTATAAAACTTCTAAGACACTCACTTGAATCTAGGGGATCCATACATATAGTCATGGCAGGTTGAAAAGATTTTGAAATGCAAATAATTCAAGAGGTTCGAGAAATAAATTGTATAAACTATTCATCTGGATTGAGAACAATGTCTTTATTACATTAATTTATTTTCATACCCCTCCGAGCCTTCCGATCTCATTTCAACACATTCATGGATTGAACAATAGCTTGTTTTCAACATTTTGTATCGCAACCATTAAATAACCCGTTATCCCTCCCTCCCCCGACGCATCTCCAACGGATCAATTTTAATAAATTTCTCTGCTCCCCGACCCCAATTCATGCAAACCCGTTTCAATCTGTGAACTCCGTCCAATTTCCGAAGCCAACGGACTAAAAGTAGACCAAAACTGTTTCCTTTTTCCCCATTTTCACTCTCCTCAACGCCAGGATATCACTGACTGCCTCGACTGGTCGCTTTAAAAATGAAAGCAAAATCTTGCAAACCGGAGGGGGGTGGGAAAAGCTGGGTTGGGGAAAAACAAACAATCTCAACCACGTACCGAGTTGATCACCTTTTGCCGGTCGAAGGTTCTGGCTTCTTTTTTTTCGCTTTGTCCACAGGGGGACTTCCTGGGAGCTCACGACTGTGTCGTACGTTACAGTGCCTTTCCGGGGGGAGAGAGAGATATCCAGGATGCTCGTCCGCAGTCTGATTGCGGATTTTCCCCGTTTTTTTTTTGCTAGAAGCCTTCGCCTTTCAAGTTGTTGATTGTTTCTGGAAGTGATGCCAGTTAGGCTTTTAGAAAAATTGTTGGTGATTTCCGAGGAGGCAAAGATAAGTTCAATCGATTTGTCAAGATTGATTGTTTCAAGAACATATGGTTTCACTGTAAAAGAAAATTCCACGGACACTTAAGGGTTACCAACTTCCTGCCTTTTGTGCTGATAACACTGCAGATCACATCTCGATAAGCTGAACTCTTTCAAACGACCACACAGCAAGACAGCAACCGAATCACTTTTCCATTACGCAGATTCGAGTCGCAAGACCATCAGCATCGTGTATCTGATGGCTTTTCCGACGGATTTTTTTTCTTCTTGCATGTGTGCAGATTTTCCTTCCTTATCCAGATGGCTTTTCCAACCCAAACCACACCGATTTCGGTGCTTCGATTTGTGATTTCACGTTTATGGCTCCGTGCGCCACAATGTAGCATGGTAGAACATGGAGTCCGGGGGATCATCGAGGAGAGGCAGCAGCATGAAAAGGTCGCCTCATAAAAAACGTATTCCAGACAGCTGGACCCGCAAGGATTATGAATTTGTGATTTTGTGGTTTGTCGGAGAGCAAGCTACTCACGGCCAATCTCGTTCGCCGCGTTCGTTTTGGGTTGGAAAGTATATGTTCTGTGATTAGCATACTTTTTTGCGTAATATTGTAATTAATATTTATGAGTTGTACGCGCCAGGTCGTTTCTTTTTTGTCTCCACTTTCAAGAAGAGATCCTTGAGATAACAACCTTTTGCGGTATTTGGCATGAATTTTAAGTTTCCTGGTGGGATTACTTTTAAGAAATTCTCTTTCACCATAAAATTCAACAAACAAGGTGTCAAAAGCCAGTTTAAAATTAACTCAATTAAAATGTTCCGTAGACCTGCAAAGCGAAATGATGATCCTTAACCCACATACCTTCACACACACACTCGCTAATCCAACACAGAAAGCATTACTCAACGACCTGAGCCCGCCTAATAATCATTATTTTGAAATTTTACGCTTTTTTACGACTGGTGTGTGACACATAAAAGGACTAAAATTTATTAATTTCACCCCCTCGAAAAGTCAACCGAGACAAGGCCGGCCCGTTTTCGGCACGTCGTCTCCTCCACCTTCCCCACCTACTCCCAGCAGCTAATCGCAAAGGACGTGCCGAAGAACATCGCATAATCTTACTGTCGCAACCTTAATGAAGAAATTGAAATTTCTCCCCCGACCCACGTGGCTGCGCCATCGGGGGATATCTTCAAACAAACCGTTGATCCCACCCCACCCGCCAGTGGCCTTCGATGTGACACGGCGGGAAAACTGCCATTAAAAGTGACTATATTGGGGAGGACGAGCATGGAAAGGTCGCCTTATGGCGCGCCGAGGGGATGAGTGCAAATTAAAACATGCCACTTTAGAGTTGGGTGAGAGTGAAAAAGTTGCGGGTACGACAATGTAAATAACGTCTACCTTAACGGTACCCCGACTCCGACGGGGGTGGTTCCGGAATGTCGGAGCAAACACTTCCTGGGGTAGAACGTCTTCTTTCGGTTGAGCGGTGGGATCCTTTCGGGATCGGAGAGAAAGTCTCCGGTGAATTTCGCCGGAATTGTGTTGTGGTGTGGATCGTGCAATAATGGCGTTCTGATTTAATTCTCGGAATGGATAGTGTTATGTTTACTTTGAATTGCTGCTAGTCTAAATTTCCCAAGACAGCACGTCGACGTCGTCTGAACGGAAACGTGACTCTCGATTGAGCTAATTTATCCCGGAAGAAGGTTCATCTTCCGCATCCTTGGCAGGAGAAACAATACATTGTGTTTGCTTAGGATCCGAGTCAGGTTCCAGGGAGTAGAAATGGAAACATTGTAGAGTACAGATACAATCTCGGTGAATCTGTTCTCTGAAGTGAACACTACGTAGTAGGGTGGCCCAACATGGTAAAATTCTCAGACCAAGGTTTCTGCTATAGTATGTTGGCGTCTGATGATGTGTTTAAATGTGTGCTCACCGTCATCTGGGGTGAATCGGAACTACATCCTGAATGGAGACAGCAGTTTTTAGGGAGCAGTTCTCTCAGATTTCGGTCATTCGTTTTTTTTTGTATTTTTTAATCCGATTGAAACTTTTTTGGTGCCTTCGGTATGCCCAAAGAAGCCATTTTGTATCATTAGTTTGTCCATATAATTTTCCATACAAATTTGGCAGCTGTCCATACAAAAACGATGTAAGAATAATCAAAAATCTGTATCATTTGAAGGGTTTTTTTGATCGATTTGGTGTCTTCGAAAAAGTTGTAGGTATGGATATGGACTACACTGAAAAAAATGATACACTGTAAAAAAAAGGTGATTTTCTATTTTACTTTTTGTCACTAAAACTTGATTTGCAAAAAAACACTATTTTTTATTTTTTGATATGTTTTAGAGGACATAAAATTCCAACTTTTCAGAAATTTCCAGGTTGTGCAAAAAATCTTTGACCGAGTTATGAATTTTTTAATCAATACTGATTTTTTCAAAAAATCGAAATATTAGTCGCAAAAATTTTTCAACTTCATTTTTCGATGTAAAATCGAATTTGCAATCAAAAAGTACTGTAGTGACATTTTGATTAAGTGCACCATTTTCAAGTTAATGCCATTTTTAAGTAACTTTATTGAAAATAGTCAGTTTTATTTTATTTTTATTTTTTAAATTAGTGCACATGTTTGCCCACTTTTGAAAGAAATATTTTTGAAAAGCTGACAATTCTCTATATTTTGCTTTTCTGAACTTTGTTGATACGACCCTTAGTTGCTGACATATTGCCATGCAAGTGTTTAAAAAGCAGTAAAATTGATGTTTTCTAAGTCTCATCCAAACAACCCACCGTTTTCTAATGTCGATATCTCAGCAACTAATGGTCCGATTTACAATGTTAAAATCTGGAGTTTTTTTTGAAAAGGACCAATAAACCAAATTTTCAGTTTTTGCTTTTTGGGTGGTTTTCAATACCCCTGACTCAAGGCAGTTCTAAAAACATCCAAAAAGCAAAAACTGGAAATTTGGTTTATTGGACCTTTTCAAAAAAAACTCCAGAAATATGAAACATTGGTGAAATTTTTCGATCTTTTCGAAAAAAATATTTTCAAAAATTTTAAACCAAGACTAACATTTTAAAAGGGCGTAATATTGAATATTTGGCACTTTTGAAATGTTAATCTTGATTTAAAAGTTTTGAAAATATTGTTTTCCAAGAGGTCGAAAAATTTCACGAATGTTTCATATTTTAACATTGAAAATCGGACCATTAGATGCTGAGATATCGATGTTAGAAAAGGGTGGGTTGTTTGGGTGAGACTTAGAAAACATCAATTTTACTGCTTTTAAAACCTTTGCATTGCAATATCTCAGCAAATAAGGGTCGTATCAACAATGTTAAAAAAAGCAAAATATAGAAAATTTTCAGCTTTTCAAAAATATTTTTTTTTAAATTGGGCAAACATGTGCACTAATTTAAAAAAATGAAAAACTGCGACTATTTTCAAAAAAGTTATCAAAAACTGGCCATAACTTGAAAACGGTGCACTTAATCAAAATTTCACTGTATTACTTTTTGATTGCATCGAAAAATGAAGTTGAAAAATTTTTGCGACTAATATTTCGATTTTTTGAAAAAATCAGTATAGATTGAAAAATTCATAACTCGGTCAAAGATGTTTTGCACAACCTGGAAATTTCTGAAAAGTTGGCATTTGATGTCCTCTAAAATATATCAAAAAATGAAAATAAAAAAATAGTTTTTTTGCAAATCAAGTTTTAGTGACAAAAAGTTAAATAAAAAATCACCAATTTTTTTTTACCGTGTATCATTTTTTTTTCAGTGTAGTCTATATCCATATCTATAACTTTGCCGATGACACCAAATCGATAAAAAAAATCTTCAAAAGATACAGATTTTTGAATTTGCATACATCGTTTTTGTATGGACAGCTGCCAAATTTGTATGGAAAATTATATGGACAAACTAATGATGCAAAATGGCTGCTTTGGGCATATCGAAGGCAACAAAAAAGTTTCATTCGGATTAAAAAATACAAAAATTAAAATTCTAAAAAAAATACCGATTTCGTAGAGAATTGCTCTAGAGCAATTAAATTCTTCTTCTTTTTGCAACTTGTTGCATAAACTACTAATTTACAATTCTGTAGTGAAACTACTCACTTTCCCTGTCGATGCCGTTGCTTCGTATTGAAAAGTGGTCCAAGACAAACTTGTAGGAAATTTGACGGGCTTTCCGAAAAAAATATACACTGAAAAAAAACACGCCACCTTTTTGAGATTTTCTGATTACAAAATATTTAAAACACTTCGCCATTCTCAAATGTCATTATCCAGTGAAAATGGCTCCATATACACAAAAATGGCTTACATAAGCGTAGGATAACATGTCTACAAAGTTTCATTGAAATCGGAGAGGGTCCAGAAAAAAATACCAAGAAAATTCCTGTTTTGTGCTGGAATTGCTCGTGTCTCATTTTGATTACTACAACGGTAAATCTGATGACTTTGGAAATATTCTAGTAAAAAGCTTAAAGGTCATAATCAAGTTGAAACGAAATGATGGCAATCTGACATTCAATGTATATTTTTGTTTTTGATACCATTTATCAGATTTGGGCTAAAAATAGGCGATTTCCGAGATCAATCGTTCCCGATAGCGAACGTCCCATAACATTGTGAAAATCACCGCCAATTCAAGCTGGCACCTCATGATAGCCTGGTTACGCGATTAGCCCCTTTAATGTCGTCATCCTCGGGGTGCTACTAATGTTTTTTTCCGGACTCCTAAGTGGACCACACGACCCTTCATTCTTCACCCTCAGAGCTGTTTCCGAAGAAAACCCCCTCTCCGATCAATCCAGCAAAAAAAAGAAACAAAAACCGAAAAACCCATTTTCCTTCCTTATTGATGTTTCCGTGGATGTCACTTCTTTGTTTCAAACTAATTTAGCCTAATCAGATGGCGCCCCTGCTGTTGGGGCCACTGACGACAATACAGACACACACACACACACTTCAATATCTGACGAGGGCAGGGTGGAAAAGTGGTCGAAAGAAAAGCAAGACACAGCCGTTTCGGGTTTCTTTCTGTCCCCGTCTGTGTGCGGTATGATCGAGCTTTGACAAGAGTGCGACGGCGGCAGACGATGGCAAAAGTTCAAATTACATTTTTCTTCCCCGAAACCCATCAGGCCACTTGCCCCCAGCCCCTTCGTCTTCGTCACCACCAGAAATCAACCTTGTTGCCAAATTGTTGCTGCGTGTGTATACCAAAGGATGTGGTCGTTGTCGGTTCGGTGCCGTATTCTTATCTTGTTTTCTATAGAGAGGCTTTGATACAGGGCCTCGAAAACAACCGCATCTTTTCCGAACAATTTTCTCGTTGGCTGGAACTCGTGCCAGGAAAAGAGGAGAGTGCTTTTTGGGCTTTTTTTTTCTTCACTCTGCTGGAACTCGAAAGAACTGCTGCTGTGTGTACATTTCCAGAGATCGTTTATTGATGTGTACAAAGTGTAATTGAGTTTGTGTGTTTTGACATTATAGCTCTATATTCTACAACAAACTATACTATTGGATCACTCAATGTTGAGGAGAAAAAAAGAGAAATAACGTATTTTTTTCCGAAATATGGAGAATTTTTATGTTTCTAAGCAAATTTAGAAAATGTTTGATACATGCTCCAAAATTAGTTTTTGTCGTTTGAAAAATGTTATTGTCATAATTAATTTCTAATGAATTTAGATCAATCATGCAAATTTTATACAAATAATCTAAAATTTATATATATTTTTTTAATGTTAAAAAAACTTAGCTAAACAAACTCTTAATCGTTACTTTAAAAGTAACGTTACTCATGGTCAATTTAATATAATAAAATCAGTTTGCGCAACTCTGGGCTATAATTTGTAAGAAAAAAGTGACAAAGTCAAAGTCAACTCAGTTTTTTTTAAAATAACGCAGTTGTGGGCATATATATTAGGATGTAACAAAAATGACTTTTTGGCGGGCATTCAGGGGTTTGTTCCGGTGGGCATACTGAGCCTAAATCCCAAATATGAACTTGATTGGGCGTAACAGAAGCTGGCGCTCCGCCCTTCAATTTTAAATGGGATTTAACCCGTAAAAAAAGATTTTTTCAAAAATGTCACTTTTTGAGGCGTTTTGGCCACCGATGCGTTTACCAAAAACATCACTGACGTGTAGGCCAGATCCTTGCGCATCTTTTGGTATATATAACATTGAAGTTTGGAGCATCCTGGAGCTCGGTACAGACCTTCAAAGTTTGGCATTTTTTCGAAAAATCGGCCCGAAAGTTTGATTTTAGCGAAATATTTGCAGTTTTTCAATTTTTAAAAATAGTGGGCACTCATTTCTAAAAATATTTTTTTGAGAAGTTCAGAAAATTTGCTATAAAATTGTCTAAGAAACATTGAAGATTGGACCTCGGGTTGCTGAGATAGAGCCGCTTTAAGAAAAAGAAACACGAAAATTGAAGTTTTCTTAATGTCACCAAAATAACCCAACATTTTCTAATGACGATATCTCAGCAACTAATGGTCCGATTATCAATGTCAATACATGAAACATTCGTGAAATTTTCCGATCTTTTCGAAAAAAATATTTTTAAATCAAGACTAACATTTTATATGGGCCAAACATTGAATAATACGCCCATTTAAAATGCTAGCAATTTTTTTTCCGTGTACCTTTTTTTACCTACTTTGCCGAAGACACCAAATTGATCAGAAAATTCACTCAAAAGTTACAGCTGTTTGAATATTTACATACCATTTTTGTATGGACAGCAGCTAAAATTGTATGGAGACTTGTATGGATGAACCAATCAAACAAAATAGTTTATTTGGTCATAGGGAAGGCCCCCACAAAATTTGAGCCAAATCAAAAAATACAAATAAAATCCATTTCCGGTTTTGGTAGAGAATTGCTCTTGTTCTATTACAATGCCTGCCTATGAATCTGATTCGAGCTCACTTTTGTTGAGAAAACAATGACATTTTGAGAGTGTTCAAATAATCCTAGTTACTGATGTTTTATAATTACAGTTAATTTATTATTAACACTTTTCAAAATTTGTTGAAACCAACTTCTGAGCTACTATCCTAACATTCCTCATCCGTTCGTATTTTTCACATTGAAAAAAAAGTCTCAAAGGAGGTCATGAATCGTTTCAAGGTTTTATAAAGTTTTTGAGAGAACACTGCATATTTTGAATTCATTTGTAAATGATTTGTTTTTTCTCAGAAGATCTACCTAATGACTCTTAAAAACTGATCTTAATTATTTGTGAGAAAAAAAAAGTATTTTTTAGATAGTTTCTTATTTTCTATCAATTTGAGAAAATTCGTTCCCCAGGATACAGATATTTTTTTATATTTCAGGAAATTACTCTCAGTCATCCTGACGACTGCCATGTCCTGACGTTGGACGCCAGATATTTAAAATGAGCACTTCATAGCATAGTCTACTGGCAGCCGATTTGGCAATCTACATAACTATTGCAGCCTAAACAATAAATCTCGCGGGTAAAGTTTCAATTTCCTTCTCCTGCTTCTAACATTAATTGATCTGTCAAAGGGCTACCTCCCTTCAACGCACGCCCTCTGGCACATAAACTGATAGAACCCGATTAATATTCATGAACGGGGGGAGTGAAAAATTCAAATCCTAAATGAAGCTCCCATTACGGAAATTGAGAGGGATTTCCTCACGCCGCGCACCCAATACCAGCTATAGGGCAAGCAATTAAACCAAATTGTACCGAGAGAGCGTTGGATTAGAGGGCATTTTCACGCAAAATCCTGGCAACCCTTCTTCCTGCCGGTGCGTGTGTCACTCGCAAGTGATGAGCTCCCTTTGCTCACTCTCCCGATTGTTTCGCTGAATTTAACATGAGGATAAATTAGTTAGTCACTCTGGCCGAGACCCGGTGATGAGCGGATTAATTATTGCGCGGACTCGTGCGTTTGTAGACGAGGTGTGAAAATTTCAGTTTTTCCTACACCTTTGATTGGATGGACATCGTTTGGGTGGGATGGTAGAGAGGGGGGCGATTGAATCAGGCTGATTTGAATTCGACTTCTGCTAAATTAGCTTCATTATGAGGTTGAATAATGTAATTGTGAACGCCCGGTTGGGTTGGGTAATCGAGTGAAAACTATGGTCACTTGTTTTGAAGAGATGTGTTTTGCTTGCGCAGCATTTGAATATTGATTTCTTTCGTTTGTGCTAGCGTTTATGGACTTTGCCAACTGATGATAGCTCAGTTGGTGCATAATGTCTATTGACCCAGAAAGAACTTTCCTCTACAAACATCCTGGATGACCAAGTTATAGTTAGATAGTTGGTTGGAAACTTGGACATTTAAATTGATTTAAAGTTGGCAGAAACTTCAAGGAGATTCATACGAATAGCTCAGATCAATAAAGCCTTTTTTTTCCTTCAAGTTTTATTTGCAAACTCCACGGCAGGATGGGAAGCAATGTTTGGCAAGTGGGCAGAAATTAAATTGTTTATTTTATTTCCAGCCGGAGGTCACGTAGAAGAACGCAAGTGGCAAAAAACTCCAAAAGCAGTATTTCGAATAGTTTTTTGTTTCGGTTATGCGAACAGGACACGCAGCAGCAGCAGCAGCGCTAATATTCATGAGGAAAAGCAGCAGTAGCTGGGCTAGGGCAGGTTTTCTGCGACCCCCTACCCCGGTGTATATAGGCGCTGGCAACTGGTTATGTGGGAACCGGGAAAATCGTTTGCGTGACTAGACACACTGACTAGACTGGTGTCTATGGTGGGGAACTCTGCTACCAACAGCGTGCAGGCATACCGATCGACCGGCCGGAGGGGATCATACAAAATTAAAGCACTCCGGGAAATGTGCAACCGTGTCGGGAATCGATATTGGCAAGTTAGGGTATCGAAAGAAGGGAAATCATTAGGACTGATCGATCGATAAACCAACTCTTTAGATTGATTCTGAAAAAAATCTTCGTGAAAATCCAAAATTTGAAGCTAAAATGCTTCAAATTCTCAAAGTTGGGGTAGCAAGATGAGTATGAAACATTCTAGATAAAAGTCAAGTGTCAACCCAAGTAACAATAAGCAAAAATAATAATTATTTTTTATAGTCATTTTTAGATAAATTTTCTCGCGTTAGTTGACATTTGAGCAATATGTTTGCATAAGTGATCAGCACTAGGGAAAAATGTCGTTCTCTTTCTGATAAAGCTTGAAATGGCATTTATGTTAACATTTAAGGGCACAAAGGCGAAGCAATTTTTGTGAAGGAGGGTTTTTGTTAATAACTTCAGAAGTTTTAGCTAAACTAGCTTTTTAAAGCAGATGAGTCATAATACAAAATTGGTCCTAAACATCCTTACCACGTCATCTGTGCTAGCCAGCCGTCGTGCGCAGCACATTTTATAAAGCATTTTATTTTTATATTCTTTCGGGAAAACGTGGAATCGGCGATAATGGCCCCAGCAGCACCGGCGCCGGTGGTGCCACTGGCAGCAAGAGAAAAATACATTTTCCTCCTAGTTACCGGTTCCATTATCGTTACGAGAGGACCACGGGCGGCAAAAAGGTGAGACAATATCCATAATAAGACAGGAGCAGTCATCCGGAAAAACGCTGATGAGCCTAGAAAATAGTTCTTCTGCTTGATATTTAATATACAAAACAACAGAACAGTCTGGGTTGGGTTGACGAGCCTGCGGCCACAAAGCTAGCGCAGGTTAGCAACCTCAACATTTTCCTCGGTGTTCCCTCTCACTATCGCGCCCGCCACGTTCGCCATTAGTAGTTTCCTAAAGTTGCCATGATCTAGCATTGCTTCTCGGACTCGGTTGAATAACAATCAGCCTCCCGGGCATGGTTCTCCCCCTTAACGTGTGTGTGAGTGTATTTGCTAGCCTCCCCCCCCAAAGGAATCGATTTTCCATTTTACCTTTTTATGGGGTCCCTCCACACCGGCAGCGGTTCTGTGAGAGTTTTTCTTCATCAGCAAAGGATACACGTTTAAAAATATCACCCACATAACGCAACCTCCCCGCGCGTACTTGGGGAGGCCAAAACTTTGAAGGCCCCACGCCACGTGTGCGTGTTGGTAAGTGTGTGTGTGATACCCAATTTATTAGGCTTGTTTTTCCTGCACAGAGAGAGTGAGACCAAAACGGAACAAACAAGGGGAAATCACGGAAAACTTTCGAGACTGTGACGCCGCCAACACCAGCAAGTCCATTGTTGCCAGTTGAAAAATGCGACAACAGTGTGGCTAATAGAGTGGCGCCTCACAGCTGTCTCGGTGGACTAGCGGCAAAAGTCCGAGAGTCCTGAAGGGGTTTCTCCAATGCTCGGGGAGGGGTTCGAGCGCCACCGAGGAGACATATAATTTTTGCCTGTGCCAGGAAACGCAGCTTTATCAGCTGGATGGCATCGGACGGCCAGAGTGCGATACTAATTGCATCAGTGACACATATCGGGACTGTCATAAGTTAGGGGGTGGTTTTCGGGTTGATGTTGAGTCATTTTTAAAGCTGAGAATGTTTTTAGAGATATGCGGAGAAAAATTAGTTCATAACTCGTGAACAAAAAACGCGTTAGGTGGTCTAACTTTGTACGTTCAAAAAATCGTAGACAATCGCAAAAAAACTTTATAGTTGAAAATAGAAATATCACTCAAAATGTTTACCATTTTTTACGCATAACAACAGCTTCCCATAGTGTGTTGAATTATCCAGTCAATATTTACTAATAACTCACCGCTACTTTGCTTTTTTGGTACACTTACCTGGAAAGAGAGAAAAACATGATTAAAAATAGTTCTATAGATAGTAAAGTCAATAATAGAATACATTTTATCCTGCAAATAATAATACAATTCAAATGGTTGTTCGCTGGTATTAAACAAACATTTTAAAGTGATGTTCAACATCAGTTTTGCGGCCCAGACAAATATCAATCAAGCGGGGGCCTGTATTAAATCAAAAGAACAAACACCCGATGAACTCCGGCCGCTTCAAGCGGTCGCCGATGGATCGAGTAATTGGAAATGTTTTCCAATTAATCATCATTTTTTTGCCCAATTCTCTTCCTCTTTTCACCCTCCATTGCCAACATTTGCCATCAGTCCACATAATGGTCCATTTCCCGGCCCCGCTCCTCCGGCTCAGCGATCAGCCTCGGATAACTCATTTCAGTCGAAAATTGGGAAACATAAATCACCGCCTGACCCCCGGTGCCGTCCGTGGGAGATGTGATTCGAGGAAACCCAGAAACGTGTCCCAACATGGGCAAACATTTTGGAAAATTGTCTCCCAGTTCGATGATTAAACAGATCCACCCACCCTCGAAACTCCACTCTCCGTGTGGGCTTGAAATACGAGAGGCTTCACACATTTCGGTGTCGGTCAGGTTCCAGCATGTGCCAATATTTGTTTTAGAATTATTCCAACATAAATCATCCGGACGACACCGGGGGATGTCAGAACGGCACGTCCGTCGCGACTGGATGATCCGCGTTTCACCACTACTTCATCGCACGAGAGGCAGCCAAATTGAATCACAGCGGGAAATTTAATTTTCATGGCGTCAAATCCAAATTGATCCCTGGGCGGGGTGGACGAGGTAGGCTGGTTCAGCTAGTTTCACGATATCCTAATACAGAGTGTTGTACTAGACGTGTTCTCTGACGTACAAAGTTAGACCACCAAACGCCTAAACAGGCTGACCTATAGGAAACGGACATCCTCGGCGAAGGACGGAATGTTCCGGGGTTGAACACAAAGGTCCCCGGGCTCCATTTGAATTCAATAGAGTTCAAATCAGAGTGGTTAGATTCTGAACGTCTGCAGCAGGAGTTCATGCGGACGATACATCTCCACATCATTCGGAATTGAAACGGACTGTATTGTTGGCGTAACCAGCGGAAATATCAATGCACTAAGAGGTCAATCAATGCATGTGATGCAGTTCGTTGCACTGAAGTGTTACAGAGAGGGATTTTATCAACATTGGTAAAGCAAAAAAAATCGATTTAATGCCTTATTTACTTTTTTTTCAAACAAAATATATCACAAATGATTATTTTTATAAATGATTACAATAATTCTTACGTATTTTTTTAATAATGTTTATTAAAAATATAATATTTTAAGCTAAATGCATTCATAAAAATATTAAATTTGTTCACCAATTTTGATCAAATGTTTAAAAAATAAAAATTCCCAATAAGTCTTCAAGTGAGCAATTATCTACCAAAACCGGAAATCGATTTTATTTGTATTTTTTTTTATTTGGCTCAAACTTTGTGGGGGCCTTCCATACAATTTTGGCTACTTTCCATACAAAAATGGTACGTAAATATTCAAACAGCTGTAACTTTTGAGTGAATTTTCTGATCAATTTGGTGTCTTCGGCAAAGTTGTAGGTATTATTGAAGACTATTGAGAAAAAATAGGTACATGGAAAAAAATTGCAGATTTGTTAATCAAGTTTTTTCTCACAAAAACTCAATTTCCCAAAATAAGTATTTTTTGATTTTCGAGATTTTTCATATGTTTTAGGGGACAAAAATCCGCAACTTAAAAAAATGTGCCGCCGAGTTAGATTTTTTGTAAAAAAGTGATTTTTGGAAAAAATCGAAATTTCATGCAAAAAAAAATTGACGAAATTTTTAAATGTAAAATTGAATTTCCAATCGAAAAGTACTTTACAGATTTTTTGATAAAAGGCTCTGTTTTCAAGATATAGCCAGCGAAAGTTTGATTTCAGCGATATATTTGCAGTTTTTTTTATAAAAAGTTCAGAAAATTTACTTTAAAATTGTCTAAGAGACATTGAAGATTGGAGCTCTGGTTGCTGAGATACAGCGGCTTTAAGAAATAGAAACACGAAAATTGAAGTTTTCGGACTCTCACCCAAACAGCCCACCATTTTCTAATGTAGATATCTCAGCAATTAATGGTCCGATTTTCAAAGTTAAAACATGAAACATTCGTGAAATTTTCCGATCTCTTTGAAAACAGTCAATATTACGCCCATTTTAAAAGCTAGTCTTGATTTAAAATTTTTCAAAAGTACTTGGTAGCTACCTGACATATGGCGTCGCGGTGTGCATCAAGCTTGCATAGCATGCTAAGGAAAATTTGATGCTTTTTCAGGGAAACCCGTTGATTCAGGAGACATCGGATTGTTTGCCGATGCGCCAGGTCTAGGGACAACGAATCCATATGCTCTCTTCGGGCCTGACCCCTTAGGCCTGACTATACCAGAAGTTGGCGCGTGATTTTCCCTGACCTGTAGAAGCGTTTGAACAAAAAGTTCCAATTTCCCATAGTAATTACCATGTAAACTTTAACCCTGATGCGCGCAGCCATTTTACAACCAATGAGCTGATATTTGGCATGAAAGTCCCTATGGGCATGCCCTACAAGGGGAACCATACTAAAACTTGATCCGAGAACTTTTTGAAAAACGTACCCACCCTAATATATATTATTAAAGAGTAAAACCCACCCAAACTTACGGTTGTTTTAAATTGAAACAAATGAAAATTGGTGAAAGTAGATGATGCACATATGTAATCATCATAAATCGCATACTTACTGATAAATTTCACCTTCTTGGACGCTTTTGGCTGCTTTGTTCGGGCTTTGGTCGGTTTCTTCATGGGCGCAGATCGTCGATTGACTGCAGCGTCCACAAGGAAGTAAGAATTAAGTACAACATTCAGTTATTAAGATTCCATAAGTCATCCAAAATAATCCTTGACAGTTCCATTCAATTGGTGCTTATTCTCTTGGCATGGTACCACAACAATTTTACAAACAAAAAAACAGGACGGGATTTGCGGGAAACTTGTGGGGTTGCCAAAAGCAGAAATGATATACGGGCAAATAAATCCACCGAAAAGTTAGTTTGTATCTGCTAATCTGTCACCGCCGGGGCCGAGCCGCGGCAGGAGGTCGAACGAAACCCCGTCAAATGAATGAAAAATGGCAAAATAATGAATAATGCAAATCCGCTAAAGAGCGCAGCAGAGTGAGTAATATGTATCAGCAGCAGCTACACGGAGAAAAAAGAGTTCCCAAAATCGTGAACAAGCGTTCATGAAAATGGGAACCTCGAACAAAGTGTTCAAATCCCATGGTACGATTTTGAAAAACGTACCATGAAATTTGAACACTTTGTTCGTGGTTCCCATTTTCATGAACGCTTGTTCACGATTTTGGGAACTCTTTTTTCTCCGTGTAACGGGAGGCACGTTACGGAGGGACACTTAGGGTAAACGGTTCGATTGTTGGATTAGTTGCCTTTTGAAAATTATGTTTTGTTCAAAATTACCACCTCTCCAATAAAGTCATGGTGTCAATATTAAGGACTAAACCATAACTCGCAGCAGGGTTCTAAAGGCAACAAAGTGAAACTCCATATGCCGGTATACACTTCACCGTGGCAGGAAAACTCGTTGATGGGTGAATCAAAAAGGATTAAGTACGAGCATTATATTGAGTGTGTGTGTTCAGAAGGTGGTGGGGTGTGTCCTATTCAACTAGGTGCATACATGCAAAAAGTCCTGGGAAAGAGGTATGTTTACAGAGGGAGTGGGTGACGCCTGACAGACGGCAGCATAATAAAGATGGGGTGAAAAATCACTGCAGGAAGAAGGTCGTACTGTTCCGCCTCTACTGTGTGACTCCATATGGGCCACGGAAGCTCTTAAGCCGACTTTGCACTTGATTGGTTCTGTCTTTGTGCAAGCGTGTGCATATTGTTGTGGAATCGATAAAGGGATCAAATGACTCGGTAATCAATCGCTGCCATACAATATCGGCCACTCAGCTCGATAATTATTGTTATTTTTCCTATTAGGGGGATTATCCGAGCGCTCGTCGACTACGATTTGCAAACAAAAATTCTATTGTATTTCTGAACAATAGTTTTAGTTCTATTCAGAAATACCCTTGATACACCAAATTAATTTAGAACGTTGTTTCAATTTACAATTTTCCGATAACGTAAATAAAAAAAGCAAAGCTTAAACTACTTGAAAGTTAATATTAAATTCATTTAACTTCAAAAATAGTTTGAATCGAAGTCCCTTCCCATAATCTACGAGGTCCTGAATCCACCGCAACGTTATCGATGCCTTGCAGGCCGGCGACGGTATTGTGTGCGAATCCCAGTTGCCGGCAGCGGCATAAGCTCTTTGACAGCCTTTCATGACTGGTTGCGCTGGTGGAGGTTGGTGCAAGTGGCGAATGCAATCTGTCCTTTCAAAGGATCGCATATTTTTTTATATGAAAGGATTTTCACACACACACACACACAGTGACCAGCGCGCGCTGTAAAGCTGTAAAGCTCACTTTTGCAGTGGCACTCGTGGTCGTATAACTTTGCTCTTTTATGTGAATGGCGCAAGTTGCAGCTTTTATGATATTTTTTTACGTTTATTTGTGGGCATTGAAAATCCTGTCATTTTGCGTGGGTGACAGACTGAAAAAGTTGCTTAAATTTAAGACCAAGAATTTTTTGATTTTTTTTACATTTATTTTGCAATTCCGTTGAGGAAAAATCTTACTTTTTCTGTCATTTGTATCATACTTGAACAACTCGAGAAAATGAGGTTAGCAAGCCATTAGCTGGTGAAAAGAAAATTTTCTGCGAATTTTCCATTCTCAAAACCAGTTTTCTCATTAACCATACTTCACTCAGAATATGGCACAAACAAAGCCGCGTTGTTTGTTTGTAATGGGTTTTCAGAAACAAAACCAGGACGGAAAAATCTGTTTTTCCCGCAAATAGGGTGCACACTTGTACTTGCTGCTGCACTAGTTGCACTAATTGTGGGGGAGCTTTTTTAATTAAGACCCTTTATGCGTACGAGTGCGGAAGCTTGCCTTCCGAGAGCTATACGGTAAGCATCATTACAGTTGGTAGCTATGCAGAGCTTCTTTCAGTGTGTAGATCTTTTCAAAACTTCTGCAAACTGTAATTCTCTACACGTGCTGATGTAACGTGCAATGTGAAACACTCTATGTGGTGAATGCACCACGAGTTATATCATTTCCAACCGAGTGCAATCAAATTCAGACCGATGAGAGCCATCAGAGAGTTGAAAGTTTATAACCGCATCTGCAGAAGCTAAAATCTTGCTCGGCAACAGATTTCCTTCTTCCGTCGGTGCTATCCTCGGGGGAAACATTGAAGGGAATGGCATGTCTGGGGATAAAAGTGCATCAAATTGAGTTTTGTTGCACTTGGCTGAACCTGAGTGGGGTTTTTGCACTTTGCGATTGCATTGAATAAACGGGAAAACCATTTCTTTGGAAGGAAATCAAACGGGATTAAAAGTTTTGGTTTTTAAGAAATCAAGACTGTTCATTGAATTTTTTTAAACCAAAATTTAAAAAAAAAACGCGGTTGGGATCCGTCGATCGGGCAGACGGAAATAACTTGGGAATAACATTTTTCGATATTTGAAAATAATATGCCAATAACATTTTTTGTTATTTATAACAGGATTTGTTATTCGTCGTTATGACTTCTTTGTTATTGGATTGTTATAGTAATAACAGACTAATAATATTTTTTGATATTTTAACAATTAATCCAATCATCCCAAAAATAGTTGTAGGTTCCGTTACAAGTTCCATAACAATAAATGTCATTTCAAAGTTGTTTTGGCTTTCAACCAATATCAGACCAATAACAATATGTGTTGTGATAACATAAACTGTTATTAAAGCCTTATGCAAAAAAAAGATTTTTTCAAGAAGATTCCATAACGCTCTCTGTAATTTTAACAATATTTGTTATTGAAATGGGATGAATTTTGTTAAAACCGTTTGCCCGGGATTACAAATCATACAAAAATAAAATTAATTTGATGTACACCAAGGACATTACTAACAACATGTAAATAGTAAAAGAACGAGGGAAGTAAATATCTTGCATGGTAAAATTCCCATATGAACTTCAGGTTGAGTTCACACCAATTCAACCTTATCCTACCAGCAGTCGCGTATTTTAATCGTTTCTTACAGGACAATCCATGTACCATGTGGACACTATCTTGTAAATCTCAAACCTGCCTCCCCCTCCCCACTTCCTTGGAAGTGTTCACGTGGTTTAAGGATGGCCCCGACAAAGTGCACAACTGCTGGTGGGATAAACTATTTAGAGGTGTTTTTTCCAACATTAGTGGGTTTATCGAATATTTTTTTTTTATTCTTTTGAAGCAATTGTTTATTTAGAATAACAATTTGTTATTTTAGAGTAATTGTAAATGCAAAGATTTATTGACATATAAAAAAATACACAATTATCATCTGCAGAACTTATTTTATTAAAAAATTTAGAAATTTAATTTGACGAAATATCTCTGTAATACTGCATATTCTTAACAACAGATTCAAAAAAAGTACAATCAATTAAATAAATTTATTGTTGTCATGGATTTCAGCAAAAGAAATATCAAATAATCGATAAAAGTTAGGCATAACTTTAGCATTTATTTATAGCAGTATTTTAACATTTATTATCAATAATTCAAGATTATTTTTTTACAAATGCCTTGAAAATGTTGGATTAAAATCTTGTGGAGTGTTTGAATTCAAAAATCACAGTTTAAATACACTGAGTAGCAATGTTTACAACAAATGATTTCGAATTTCGAGCAAGATTTACCAAATTTAACGGCTAAGATTAGATTTCGCGTATTACGCGGCTTCTGTGAAATCGTAAAAATCACTATCCCTGGATATTTTTAAAGAAAAAAAAATATTGAAGCTTAAAGATGCTCTAAGCTACAGACACAGGAAAAACGTTACTTAATCCACCTTTAGGTAGTTGGTGCCTTCCTCTCATTTATAGAGTGATTTCAACCCCCCTTAAGTGTCCACATGGTTTATGGATTTTCCTTAACGGGATCGCAGCACCTAAGGAGTCCTAATAAAAAAAAGTGATGAGTAAAAAAACAGACTACCTACAGACTTTTTGTCAAGATTATACAGACACCGCCTTTGAGGAAAATGGCATCCCTCTACACGGCTTTTTCGTGGCGATCAGACCCGACCATTTGAGGTTATGTAAATTCAGACCATTTTTTAAACTGCTTGTAATTTTAGATAGGTAAGTCAGATCTTGAAAATTCTGAATCCACAAGAAAGGTCATTTCAGAACCTTTCTAAAAATATATAATATGGCAGGTTTTCATGCAAAACCACCCTTTTTTGCAACTTGTGAAATTTATATGCAGCAGTAGGGACTTGTGGGACCCCAAGACGAATCGAACGAGCCAAAACGGTCCAAATCGGTTCAGTCAGTGACGAGATATTCCAGTGACGTTGATTCGGTACACATGTCTACATACAACCAAACACACAGACATTTGCTCAACTGGTGATTCTGACTCGATATGTATAAATGACGGTTGGTCTAGGAGGTCTAATTAAAAAGTTCATTTTTCTAGTGATGTATAGCTTTTCCTTAGTAAGCTGAAGAAGGTAAAAATACAATTATATTACAGCTTAAAATAAAAAATATGTAAGAAGAAATGTATAATTTTACCTCTAAAAATGTGTAAATTTAAAACGTTTTCGGTGTATAATGCCACTACTTCAACCTATTTTAAGGAAAAGGAGAAAATAAAAGAGGTAATGTAACAAAACCCAATTTTACACCTTCAAAATTGGTTCAAAATTTGTTCAAAATATTTTCAAATAAAGGCTCTTTGGTCTGGAGACCTTCAAAACACTGTTTTAAGTTATCATACGACCTTTTCAACTGTAAGACTAGACTCCAAGCTATTTTTCTCTGAAAGTCCAACTAATCACCTTATATTTGCGTCGAAATCGGTTGAAATGGCGCGGAGTTACGAGTCGAAAATGAGTTTCAAAACATTCAATAAAATGT
Source organism: Culex pipiens pallens (assembly GCF_016801865.2). NCBI lineage: Eukaryota > Metazoa > Arthropoda > Insecta > Diptera > Culicidae > Culex > Culex pipiens. The sequence continues at coordinate 48,022,473 of NC_068938.1, forward strand.
GTATTGATCTTATTGGGATGTAAATAAGAAACATCTGCTTACAGATTTCGTTTTTTTATAAGTTGAATACAAGAGACGAGTAGTTCCTTTTATTATTGGTATATATTTTAATATTTTGAAAGATATGTATTTCGTCTTCTTCTTCAGTGTTCTACTCTCGACTAGTCAACAGAGGATTCACGGCCATCACGAACAACGAATTGAATACAACTTTTTAGCAATTCCAAAAAACACCCATTGGGTTAGATTTTTTCAGTGAAACCCTTGTTTCTCCGATTGATTTGTTAAAGGTTATTGCCAAACTCCTGAACAATATCGAAAAATTAAAAAAAAATATTAAAAAAAGTTGTAAAGACAAGAGCCAAAAAACACATTCCAACTTTCCAACCAACACTCGAATGAGTCACCTCGCCGCCAGAAAGGCTTTCCACTGTGGCTGGGTGGTGGCCAGCAAGAAAACAGACTGACCGGCTCCACACACTCTGCCCGACGAACCCCCTCAGCTGGTTGCTGGTTCTGCTGACTGTCGCCAGCCAGTCAGCCCCAGCAACAGTCGACGGCGTCGCAGCGACGTTCTCGAGGTAAAATCGATGCATTTTATGAGGCTCCTCCGTGGCTGCTGCTGCTGCCTGCTGTCCCACCAATCAACCCACAAATTCTGGCTTCGTAAGGCTGAGAGGGGGGCCAATTCAGGTTAGTTTTTCCTTTTTTTTGCGTTCGTTAGGGGGGTGGTAAATAAAATGCATAATTTATTTACCATTTTATGCCTGGGGGGTAAATATAAGCGGACGAACTCTCGACGGATGCGTGGGCTGAAGCGCGTAAAAGTGCCACCCTTTTTTCTGTAGAACCTAACTCCATCAACCTTCTTAAACAGGTTTTGGCAGTTGGCAGTTGAAAGAGGGGAGCTACCATCATCTATATTTAACCTGATCGAAACGAATGTCAATCCAAGTTGATTCGTGACCCTCCCAGGGTGGGGGGTTGAAATTATGAGACTGAAACAAGAGGGAGGAAAACTTTTCCAATAGGATGAAGTGTTTGCTCCTTGCTTTGCTCATCCCGATGGATACTGTAATTGGGGACGCTCTGGAAGGAGGTAACATCTTCCGCAGCTTAGTGGCTGATGGCTCGAAAGAATCCAACTCGTTTCATATTTCGAATGCCACAAAAGAAAATTGGATACATAACCGGTCTTCACGGCGAGCATCAGATGGAACTGCAAAGAGCAACTCTCATGACAGATGCTACCGGAAACTCTCAACAGTCTCAACAGCTCTGATCCAAAAGTTTCCTGATACATAACACGGCCAAAGGTACATACATGCGATTGCTAGCGTTCATTGGCACATATCCTGAGAAGCACACACAAACGTACAAACACACATTCGCTCACTTCTATGTACTTGTGATGTGAGTGAGTGTGTTTTACTGCGAAAAAAAGGTAATAACTGGAGGGATTCCTTGTCGCCTTTAGGTGTCCTGTCCGCTGGCGACTGACTGCCTCACCCCCTCTTTATCCTGATCCACCACAAACGGCGAGGCGAAAATGGGGGGATGTGCATGAGTCATTATCCTTTTTTCCTACAATGCATGGGTAGTCGGTGCTGGTGAATGTGTGTGCATAGAATGGGGACCGTCATCAAGGAAAAAGTTAAATAATGGAAAGAATGCACCACCACTGCGACCGGGAGGGCCAAATGAACTTCAAACATGCCAGCTTGGTATGCTGCAGCTGAGGGAAATATATTGGCAAAAAATAACGCGCAGAGTGCAGTGTTCGAGGGAATTATGTGATTATAAAGGAACTGAAAATTCTTTCGAATGTGGTGAGGCAATCCATAAATCAAGTGGACAGTTTTTTTTTAAATTAATATTTCATTGCGTAAAATAAAAACTTTATGTTGTAATTTACAGTTAAGTTTCATTATCACAATCTAGAAAATATAATCAACGCAATGCATTTTAAAATGTTTCCAGTTGACTTCACTTCCAATTCTGTTGAAGTTTGAAGTTTTCTGTATAATATTTTTGAGAAAGGAGATTTTTTTTTCAAATTTTCAAACATTTTAACGCCGTTGAAAGTTGATTGCTATACTGTAATTAAACTTTACCTTTAACAATCCTGGATTTAACTAGAAATTGTAATAATAATCAGATTAAGAGGACATACAAATTCAAATAAAAATTAGACCGATGAAAATGTTAAAAAAACGGGGCCCTTAGTCGAGGGCAAGGGGGGGGGGGGAGGAGGAATAGGCAGCAGAACAGTCTCGCTGATTCTCGGGCATGACTCAACCAATCAAGACGATTCTTTTTCCAGTGATTTATTTGGATATCTAGATGATCCTAGAACTTTGCACAACTCAATTTGATCAAATCTGTTATTTTTGTAATTGTTTTTATTGCTTGATTTGGAAGTATTTCGTTTAACATATTTTTTTTTTAATAGCGCATGCCACAAAAGATACGAAATCTTAAAAAAATAGTAAAATAAAAAAAAACGAAAACAATCCTGAATGTATTTTGGAATGTCATCAAATTAGAGCGTCCAATTTCCCGTCCCAGGAAAAAATATAATTCCCGTTTCCCGGCCGGGAATTCCCAAATTCAAGCGGAAGTGTTATTTGTTTTACTCTTCGGCATATTTTTTTTTAAATTCCCAAAAAAAAAATAATGATGGAACTAAATTAAATTAACTAAATAATAAACTAAATTAACAGTTCTTATTGAATTAATCATTTCGTCTAAAAATTTCATGTCAAGGTTAATTTCATGGTGCAGAGGTGTCCTTTATACAACATATTTCAAAAATTCGTTCCAAATATTTGAAAACTTTGAGTTGTGATTGCATAAAAATTGTATTTTTTTTAAAGTAAATGCAATTTTTTAAAGGAAAAAAAGTTAAATGCAATGCTTATCTATTTATTTATGTTACCAGTAAGATTTATTCCGGAAAAAATATTTGCAATGAAAAAAAAAGATTTTTGAACTTTTCAGCACTTGTTTCGAAAAGTAACACTTTTCAACATTTTTTTGATTTAAACGATTTATTGACAAAATACATGAAAATTTGACATAAAATTTCACTCAGTGTGTGTTTTTTGGAATTGCAAAAAATGTTGTATGGAACTCGTTGCAAAACTTGATTTTTTCAGCACTCTTCGTATTTATCCAACTCGGTGAACCTCGTTGGATAAATGTACGACTCGTGCTGAAAAAAATCCTCTTTTTGCAACTTGTTGCATAAACTACTATTCCTGCATTATTTTTTTTTTATTTCAACTTAAGCTATCATCAATATTATTTTCTATCATATTCTCTTGAACATTGACAATCAAGACAAACATTGTCAGATGAATGTAAATAAACAATTAATCAATTAAGCTGGTCACTGAGACAAATTTATAAACAATTTCATGGTTTTTTAGCATGGATTTATTTTACTCACTGTCCAAACACTGTTGATTAAACAAATAAAACCTACTTTCTAACAAAAAATATTCATCATTATTTTTGGATATTCTGTACGAATTCAAAGAAATATTTTCTTAACGTTGAACTTTTTTCAGTTATTTCAGGAGTTTTTTTCATTTTTGGGAATGGTCGAATAAACAAAATTTCCAGTTCTTGTTTTTTTTTTATGTTTTTGAAACCGCCTTGAGTCAGGGGTATTAAAAACATCCAAAAAGCAAAAACTGAAAATTTGTTTTATAGGACCTTCAAAAAAAAAAAACTCCAGATTTGATCCTCACACTTATTTTGCCCATTGAGTGGCTATTCTATACACTTTTGTTGCCAAATATTAATCTGAACAAGGATCAGAAAAAAATTCGAAGTTTTTTAATTTCCTCGAAATTCCCGGGATTTTCCGGAAAATTTGTTGAAAATTTCCTGTTTCCCGGGAATTTTGTAATCCCGAGAAATTGGAGGCTCTACAACAAATTTAAAATATCAATTAGCATACCCATGAATTTGTGCGATACGTTTTAATGCAGCATTTTTGATAAACAGTTTCAAATGCGAATTATTATTTTTTTATTCTCCGGAAAACCGTCTGCAATGGATTTTCTTAGGGTACATAAATTTTTAGTGAATAATGGAGATTTAAAAAAAAAGAACAGAGGTTTTTAATTTGACAAAATAAATACTTTAATTAAATTTCATACATATCTGCAAGCTTTTTTTAATTGGATTTTGAATTTTAACAGTAACAACATAATCTTGGAATGATTGAAAAAATATTGTTGAATATAACTTTTGTTAAGATAGCACTTAACCTCAATTTATGTGCACACTTAAGAACATTAAAAAAATTGAAAGTTATTATTTCAGATGTTCAGGCCGTTGCAAGTATTTTTCAATGTTTATGTTCAAAGTAGAGGTGGGCAAAAAAAGCGAACCACTCAAAGAGCCGGTTCACTGAAAAGAGCGAACAAACCATGGCTCAAAAAAAAAGAACCGCGGTTCTTTTTCAAATTCCTGTCTTTTGAAAGAACCGACTCAAGAAGGAATGATTTTTGTTAAAAATATAAGTTATCGAATTTCCAAAAAATGTAGTATTAAATTTGTTTTGGAAACTTGAAAATGCAATTTCAAAAATTTCAATGCTTATAAAAATGAATCCCAAAAGTAAATGATTTTCTAAACAAAATGAAGTAAACTTTTCATTGTACAACTGATTGTAATTAAAGTAATACCGGAATACAAATTTAAGCATTTCAAATAGCTTAATTTGTCAAATATTACCAAAAATCTACTGAATATTTGAGAAATTTCGGAAAAAAATATCATTTTGTCCGAGTAAACTTTAGCGTTTATAGACCTTATCTATTAAATCAGAATGTAGAGAAGAGTTCACATAATATTTTCTCCAAATAAAATATCAGCATTAGTCTTTCACAAATAAACGCAATTTTAAAATCAATATCAATTTTTCCAGCATCCTAGATTTCAGTTTGGATGCCATTCAATTACTCGAATGTTTAGTTTTGAGTAGAAATCTTGACATAGAGACCACCAAAACCTATGGTTTTCAAGGGCATTTTCTCGTTTTCAGATTTATTTATTTTATTCATCAAATATGGCCGTTACAAACATTTTTCAATGTCACATCAGGGGGCAAAACAATATTTTTTTTTCAAAACACTTCCAAATTTTAATGGAAATAGAAGTCTTATCAACTGAAAAAATTAAAAAGTATTTTGGGATCGATCAAAAATATTTTGAATTTTTGTGAAATTCCGTTTGCACAGTAATGCAAAAAGTTTTTTTTTCGGCTTAAAAAACGGTTCATCAATACTTCGATATTTTGAAATCTAATGATTGCAATGCAACTGGGGATGTGTAAAATGCATTTTAAAACTCTTTTTTCATTGAAATGTTTATACCATGGCTTGTTATTTTTTTGCTACTTTGGCCAGAGTTGAGGGACATAATAAACTTCAAAAAATGTTTGGTGCGGCCTAATTTATAAAAGCCCAATGTGAAATAACTTATAAAATCACACGATTCTTGAAAAAACCCATTTAATCCAAATTTTAAAAAAGAGCGAAAGAACCGTTCAAAAGAGCGGCTCTTTTTAAAGAGCGAACGAAAATGAGCGGCTCCTAAAAAAGAACGGTTTTGCCCACCTCTAGTTCAAAGTTAAGTTCAAAACCTATGATTGCAAAACAACTGGATGTGTGTAAATTGCGACATGCAAAAAGCATCAGCTGATACGCACGCAGCATATCTTATGTGGCCTGGGCTGAGGCTTCACGTCGACGGTCGCGGCGATGAAAAACCTGTCACTTTGTCCGTCTAGCAGCACCACCACCCGTCAGGACTCCCCAACTCCGGATGACATAATTCGTGAATGCTTTATGAATGCCAAGAAGGCTTCCCAAAAATTTCAGGCTCCACACCAAAGTCGTGACTACCTTTTTAGACTTTTCTTTTTGAATAAGACGCGAAGAAAATAAGAAAGAAAGAGCCTTTTTCCTCACGGCGGCGCCGGCCAAGACGTTGCATGTCCTGGCCCGCAGCAGCAACTGGAACGGATGAGTCATCCACTTTTCCGGTGGATGGTCTTCTTTTTCGTGTACACCGGTTGGGTGGGATGATGACTTTGAATCGTATTAAAATTTCACGTAACACAATTCGGTTCGAAGCAGCAGCGTTTGATGTGAGACACGAGCTTTTTTTTGGAAATCTCAAGTCACGTACGGACCCCTAATTGGATTGTCAACTTGGCTTAACAATATGCTTGCAACAGAGACGAACCGTGAGTGATTGTTTCTTCGAGGGAGGAAAACTAAAGATTTGGGATTTGGGATGATTATTTTTTGGACGGGTACCATTCCTCCGAGAAGCACCATGGAACTGACAGCGGATTGGCCAACGGGACGTCTTACCTGCCGGCAGGATCGGGGCTCGGCACGTGTGGCAGAAGCACTGCATCACCGAATCTCGGACTAATCCAATCAACATTTTGTCTTCGAGTTTTGTGTGTAAACTAACTGTGTGAAAGGGGATAAATCCACTCGGCGGTGACTCAACTGCGCTGGCTGGCTATTTTTCACCTCAGACTGTCCAGGCTGTGGGGCACCGTATGTGACTTTAGAGGGTTCTTCACGGACACACACGTTTTCTTCTCGGCACACGGGCTTCACGTTACTGTTCTTCAACGACTGCGGCACAACTGAACACGCTACTCTCCAGGATATCGTGGGGAGATCCTTGCGTCGCACGTACACACAAATACACAATGAAGAATTCTCTCTTCTCCCGATGTGTACCAAACACAGATACAACTATTTGACTGCAGTTTTCCACAAAAAATGACTACTAATTTAAATTTGAATCCAATTAAAATTCAAATCTAATACAGATGGTATCTTTTGGCTTTCAACGCTGAAGATCCAATTTTCTTGCCGAATAATGAACAAAATTTAGAAAATCCTTTGCCGTCAATGCTCGTTCCAACACCACTCTGGGCGGGGCACATACATCCGATGCGGAAAGAAAACTTTATCCTTCTTGCGGCTACAGCAGAAACTCTGCGCTCCAGGCTCTCTCTACTCCGTTCCGTACTCTGCGCTCACTCTCCACTCGCGTGCAGTGCTTTTTTCGTCCTCTAGAGGGGGGTTTTCCACGCCACGCCACGTGTCTGTATCCTTGCTATCCTGCTCCTAGCTGTCAGCGAGAGACTTTCGTCGTTCGTCGTTCCGTACACGGCTGCTTCTGAACAGGGACTGCGCCGAACTCGCGTGCCGGCATGTCGATTAGGGGTCGTCCTTTTTCCCTGTGCTTGTTGTGGTGTTAGTTGTGCACGAGAGAGTGTTACGCTCTCCCACTCTCGTGCACGCATTTTCCCTCCCAACTTTCCTTCGGCATTCCTTCGTCCTCTGCTTCCACCGCCGTAGTCCTTGTTCTTGCAGTTTCCCGGCTCTTGACAGCGGGAGGAAAAAAGGGAAAAATCAATATTCTCGCCTCAATATCCTTGAGAGACACTGACGTTACTCATACACACCAGCAACTAACGCGGCGCAGTCTAATGGTTGAGAGAGAAAACGAGAAAATGAGCGAGCTTTTACCGAATTTTCCGACATGCTCACATCTAAAATTTTCTCATTTAGGATTTAGTCCTAACTCCGATAAACCACAAATACACACTCACTGAAATTGTATGAAATTTGTTGCTGCACATTGGATAAAGGAGCAAGGAGCAAGTGGCTGCACGAGAAAGTGAGGCACCGCTGTCATTGTCGGCGCCGCCGGTTCATAGAGTATTCGCCCCATCGTGATGCCATGTGGTGCTTTCGGGCAGGACAGGACACAGGTTACAAAGCGACATGGAAAATGGTTAGTGTGACTCGAGGGTGGTATGCAGTTTTTGCTTACATAGGACTATTTAAGGATTCTAGTGTGTGTGAAATTTTTATCTGGAGTTTTTTAAAAGGTTCAATAAACTTTTTTTTTCCTGTTTGAATATTTTATAAATAAATTAATAGGGGAAATCTACCCATTTTAATCCTAATAAGCGGTCGTGTTTGAATGATGCTGGATAATCTAGAGTCTCCCTTGAATTTTACTAAAACCAAGTACACCAACGAGTAGAGCAAGTTTTTGTGAACATTTCTGTTTATTTTCACTTTCACTAAAAGTTATTCTATTTCTTTACCAAGCATTTAACAAAAAAAATCCCAAGGGTATTCTAATCGAGGCGAATGCATTGGGCCACGCCCATTTTTCTAATATCGGCTTAGTTCTTTTTTCTTCCAACACTCTGTCGAGTGTTGCCATTTGCGCTGACAGTTCAAACGAACACTCACGAAAAGTGGCATTTATAGGGAAAGTTTCCTGGCATCGCTGGCTGTGCTACTGGTGGTGTTGACGGCCAGCCTTTATTCTTTTTTGCCTTCGTCTCTCGCTCGGTTTTCTTCAGCCTTCGATTGGAATGCAAAGTGAAAATTGAAACGTCAAACGACTTGGCGCGTTTGTTTTTTTGATGGCGCTTGCTAATTTATTACATTTTTCGGGATTATTCTTCAAGTGAGTGCCTTACTAATGATCAAAAGAACATGTTGCCGGTAGTTGGAAGCAATTTCATATCTTAAGCGCCGTGAAAAAGTAAGCGAAAGTGAAAAGTTAATTTTGGCGATATTCATTAAGCGTTTGAGGGATTCTCGTGTGTGTCACTGTGTGTGCCAACAAAATGATGAGAAGTGGTCTCGCAAAATACAAATTATGATCAAAAGTGCATTAAATGTGATCTTTTTGGCCAGTAAGTGGCATACATTTGCGTGCTTACTCGAGGCGGTGCTGTTGCTGGTAAGTTTATAGCCCAAATAGTATTTTTGGAGCTTTAATCGAGCATCAAACTCTCCATATGACGAAGATAGGTGTTTGATTGGAAAGGGTAGATTTCCCCTACTTAAGGCAATTTCAGATTTGTCTCAAGCAATTCTCCACAACTTTGGCCAATATGTTGTATTCTTTGGTTTGTCTAAAGAGCAAAGCATACCCATCTCGCATCGACCTCACCAATCTGCCTGAAATTTTCAGGGGTTGTTTGAACATATATAACTAGTATCTGGCCAAAATATGAGCACTCTAGGTCAACGGGAAGTGGGGCAAATCGGGACACAAAGTTTGGTGGTTCAAAAACGTCAAAAATCTTTAAAAGGCTATAACTTAGGCAAAATTCAATTTAATTTCAAAATTCAAAGTGCATCTGAGGAATCTGAGGAAAAAGCATCCCAATTGGATGAACCTGAAGGGAGTTATTGGCATTTTAGTGGAAAAATAGCATAATTTTCAAACTCAAATGAAAAAATGTTCCATCCAGATATCAACTCGCTTCGACCTGCAGCTTGTAGGGGACATCTGGGACTACTATCTGAGACAGAGAACGCTTTGGGTTAGGTAGTTAGCATATTAAATAAACACTTTTACTTTAAGTGAATTTTTGGGTTGTAAATTTAAGTTCGGAGCACCCCTTAGATCCCATTTTCTGGTGATTATTTTATCATATTCGTGTCCCTGTGACAATTTCACATAAGAAACATGTATAAAAATTGTTATTTTCATCAATTTTAACCATTTAAAAAATGAAAGTAAAAAAAATCTTCGATTCACATTTATTGAAAATCAAGTTCGTTTCCAAGGATACTAAATGACACAAGAAAAAAGGCAGATTCCTAATTTTTTAACTTTTATTTTTTTGAAAATAAACATTTTTGTGCATGTTTCTATCGTGAAATTGTCTCAGGAACACGAATATCATGAAATTATCACCGGAAAATTTGATCTAAGGGTTCCCCCAAGCAAAAATTTACAACCAAAAAAATCACTTAAAGAAAAAGTGTTTATTTAATACGTTAAACTGCCTTACCCAAAGCGTTCTTAGTCTCAGATGTGCCCTGCAAGCTGCAGGTCGAACCGAGTTGATATCTGGATGGAACACTTTTTTATTTCAGTTTGGAAATTATGCTATTTTTCCACTAAAATGCCAATAACGCCCTTTCAGATGCACTTTGAATTTTGAAATTAAATTGAATTTTACCTAAGTTATAGCCTTTTTAAGATTTTTGACGTTTTTGAACCATCAAACTTTGTGTCCCGATTTGCCCCACTTCCCGTTGACCTAGAGTGCTCATATTTTGGCCAGATGCTAGTTTTATATGTACAAACAACCCCTGAAAATTTCAGGCAGATTGGTGAGGTCCAAACGACGTCCCATACAACAGGGTATGCCCTGTTCGTGGACTCGCTCTTAAACTTTGTAGGTCTATACAAGTTTCTATACAAATTTGACAGTTGCCCTTGCAAAAATGCATTAAAATTAAAAATTTAGACAATATTTATAACAAAAGGTCAGCAAGTTCTCCGTTAGTTTCATTTTTTGACATTTAAATTGGAACAAAAGGCCCATTTCTTTTATCAGCTTATCAGAACTTTGAACACGAGTTACAGCTTTCACAAAGTGTTTTTGACTATTTCAAAGTAATAAATAACTCAAATAAAATTGAGCAAGCAACTCTCTATTGTTGATTTATCTGAAATAGTTTGAATAGCAGACAACTGCAAAAGTGACGAGAATATGACGAAAATCAGAAAGGTGTGACGAAAATGGATATTTTCCCCCTAGTCACTGAGATATCGGCATTCAAAAGCTGAATGCTATTTGGGCGATTGCCAAAAATCCTTACTTTTCACGTTTCTTTCTCTTTTCTTTTACAGTTTTTTTTGTCTGAACTTAACAAAAACATTATTTTAAGGCTTAAGCATGAGAAACATTTAAAAAAAACGAAAAATTCAAAATGCAACAATCTAACTTCAGGTAAATTTATCTCAAAAAAGTTATTTTTTTTTCAAAATGATTTCATGTTCTATATATAAAAAAACGACCGTGTTTTAGAAGTTTTTTGAAAAATCGTGATTTTTTTACAAGATTGAATAAATATTCATTTTTTTCATTTCTGTCGTGAAACTACTTACTTTTCCTGTCATTCTCGAGCGACGACCCAGCCTACTTTTCTCTACCAAAAAAAAAAAAACAGAATCAAATAGTAACCCTTTTCAAAACAAATGCTGAAAAGTTTTACTTTTCAGCACTGAAACGGATGCTGAAAAGTTGAACTTTTCAGCACTTGTTTGGAAAAGTAATACTTTTCAACATTTTTTTGATTTAAACGATTCATTGACTAAATATATGGACATTTGACTTATAATTCTGTTCAAAGGGTGTTTTTCGGAATTGCAAAAAATGTTGTATGGAACTCGTTGCAAAACTTGATTTTTTCATAACTCGGTGAACCGGTTAATTTTTTCCAATAAAGTTTTTAGTTTAAATCAAATGGGTTTTAACACAAGATTTCGTTCAAAAAAATCAATATTGCCTGAGTTTAAATTTTCCAGATATAAAAATTAATTTCAATCAAACTTATTCTATTTTACAAAATGATTCATCCCACAAATCATTGGATTTGCAAACCTCTCATTTGTGTACTACATAAACCTCTATAGATACAATTTACTTCACATCAGCTGGCCGACACTATTGTAAATAGCAAATACAATGCATATATGCATGCGTTTTTACACTCGTTGAATCATGTGCACACAAGACGATGAATTCACACAAGCAAATTTGCACACTCACAAGGAACAAACACAATCGCGCATGCACGAAAACCTCCACCCGATCCTCTCCAGTTCAAATCGCCTTTACACCGGTGTGATGCCGGCGCCTGTGTTTGCGTGACGTGACCTTCCGTACTGGCCACCTTTATTTCCCTCAATTCTTGACTAGTTCTTGAAACTAAATTTCGTGGAATTTGTCAAGCTCGTCATGCAACCCCAAAAATAGTTAAGAAGAACAATTCGAGTAAGTACATTTTTTTAATAATTAATGACACAAAGTACTTTCCCAAGTCGTTCGGATCGATGCAGAGACGGTCCTGCGTCTTCACCTTTCGGCAATCAACTTTGAGGAGCTGCCCCAGGTGTGCTGCACCTTTGATGAGAGCCGCTCAACGGAACCGGCAAAAGCTCTAAAACTTTTTTCGTCTTCTCATGGCCCCCGTCACCAACCCTCTCTCAGCCAGGGGCAGACTTGCGGAATCGATCGATTGGCCGGCGCGGCGCCCTGCCAAGTCAGAGGGGCTCCAGCTGAACTGTCCTCGTCGTCGTCGACGGAACACGTCACCACGTCATTATCCTTCCCTCCCAGTGTCAACCTCCTCTCCGCTTAAATTAAGGAAGCACCGTATAATAATCATCGTCATCAAGTTAGACATCATCATCAGTGTTCGCCGCCACCGTCTTCGTCATTGTCCTTTGCGGGTCCCAACGACGTCTAGGATTCTAGACTAGCGGGGAGGGTTTGGATGGGGTGTGGTGGAGACGCTTCGTACTTCATGCATGGCATGATGTTCTGCAAACGGCAGCCAACAGCCAGCGTTGCCAGTGTTGAGTTTCTGCTGCGCTGCTGATATTGCAAGAGCTAGAAGGCTCAAGAATCGTACAGAGAGACTGGTGGTGATTCGAATGCTTGCTGTGGCACAATTCTTGATTGGATGGAAAATGGGAAATTAGGTAGGATACAAGCTATTAGAAACGGAACGAAGTCGGTCATCGATTACGATGGTAGTTGCGGGCTTGCATATCGTTTAATCAATACAAAATAGTTGACAGTTTTCTTCTTGGTTTTTAAATTATGCATTTTTATTTTCTTTTCATAAATTTATTATTTGTACCGTCATCTGGGCGAATCGGAACAAAGGGAGTGAATTCGGGCAGCCGTTTTAGCCATGTTTTTGCACAAAATTTTGAAATTTTTGAGTGATTTCGGCAAGAAACCACATCATTACGAACAATCAAGAAGGAATAAGGATCCGGAACAAACGGCATAGACCTAGGCACGAAAAGGACACCGATTGGAAACTCGGAACATGGAACTGCAGATCGCTACGTTTCGATGGGTATGAGTACGCTCTGTTGAACGAGCTCAAACCCCGCAACTTCGATGTTGTAGCACTGCAGGAGATGTGCTGGAAGGGAGCGAAGATGTGGGAGGATGATGCTTTGGAGCTCACCATGTACCAGAGCGGCGGAGCCGAAAACAAGCTGGGAACCGGCTTCATAGTGTTGGGCAAGATGCGGAGTCGTGTGATAGATTGGGAGCCGATCGACGACCGGATGTGTAGATTGAGGATTAAAGGCCGTTTCTTCAACTATCACATCTTCAACGTACATTGCCCACACGAGGAATCATCCGATGCCGAGAAGGAAGCGTTCTACGCGAAGCTGGAGCAGAAGTTCGACAGCTGCCCGCAGAGGGACGTCAAGATCGTCATCGGAGATATGAACGCCCGCATAGGAAGGGAGGAGATGTACAAGCCGGTGATCGGGCCGAACAGCCTGCACACCGTCACGAACGACAACGGCCAGCGGTGCATCAACTTCGCAGCCTCCCGCGGTATGGTGGTACGGAGCACATTCTTCCCCCGGAAAGACATCCACAAAGTCACCTGGACATCGCCTAATCAACGAACAAAAACACAAATCGACCACGTCCTCATCGACGGCCGATTCTTCTCGGACATACGGAACATCCGCACGTACCGCGGTGCGGATATCCACTCGGACCACTACCTGGTGGGTGCAAGCATGCACTCAAAACTGTCGACGACGTACCACCGACGACGGAGCCGGCTCCCACCGCCGTTCAACACCGAGCGGCTGCAGGACACGGCTGCGGCTCAGCACTACGTGCAGCAGCTGGAAGCGAGCCTGCCAACGGAGGAGGAACTCGGCGCTGCCTCGCTCAACGATGGATGGAGCAGAATATGCTCGGCCATCGGCAGTGCCGCTGAAGCCGCGCTAGGTAGTACGGTCCGAGTTGGAAAGCAGCGCTGGTTCGACGAGGAGTGCCAGCGGCTACTTGACGAGAAGAAAGCAGCTTATGCGGTGAAGTTGAGAGCTGCAACTGATGAGAACGTGGCCAGATACAAACAAGCGCTGAAACAGCAAAGAACGGTTTTCAAGCTCAAGAAGCGCCAGCTGGAAGATCGCGATCGCGCCGAAATGGAGCAGCTGTTCCGGCAGAACGAGACGCGAAAGTTCTACGAGAAGGTTAATCGGTCCCGCAAAGGCTTTGCGCCGCAAGCCAACACTTGCCGGGACGCCGAGGGAAACCTTCTTATGGACAAAGGCGAGGTGTTGAACAGGTGGCAGCAGTTCTTCAACGAGCACCTCAACGGCGATGTAACGCATGGAGACGGCTTTGAAGCCCAACTTGGACCGCCCGCTGCTGACGAACAGTTCCCGGCACCTGATCTGGAGACGGTGAAGAAGGAGATCAGGCAGCTGAAGAACAACAGGGCCGCCGGTAAAGATCGGTTACCCGGTGAGCTCTTCAAATATGGAGGAGAGCAGTTGGCGAGGGCGATCCACTTGGTGATTTCTAAGATCTGGAGGGAGGAGAAACTACCAGAAGAATGGATGGATGGTGTCGTGTGTCCCATCTACAAAAAGGGCGATAAGCTGGACTGCGGCAACTACCGCGGCATCACGCTTATCAACGCGGCCTATAAAATCCTCTCCCAGATCCTCTGCCGTCTGCTGACACCGTACGCACGGAGGTTCGTGGGCCCCTATCAAGCGGGGTTTACTGGCGCTCGGGCCACCACGGACCAAATTTTCTCGCTCCGGCAGATCCTCGAGAAATGCCGTGAGTACAACGTGCCCACACATCACATCTTCATCGATTTCAAGGCAGCGTACGATACAGTCGACCGCGAACAGCTATGGCAGATCATGCACGAGAACGGATTTCCGGACAAACTGACTCGGCTGATCAAGGCTACCTTGGATCGTGTGATGTGTCACGTGCGAGTGGCAGGGGAGCTAGCGGACCCCTTCCAATCGCACCAAGGGTTACGACAAGGTGACGGCTTATCCAATGCGCTGTTTAACATCGGACTTGAGGGAGTTGTGCGAAGAGCGGGTATAGACACGAGAGGCACGATTTGCAACAGGACAGTTCAACTTCTTGCTTATGCGGACGACATTGACATTATAGCGAAAGACCTAGAGACGGTGAAAAGGGTTTACACCGCCTTAAAGACGCAAGCAGGACGAATTGGATTGGCCATGAATACGATGAAAACAAAGTACATGAAAGGGAGGGGCTCAAAGGACGTTGACCCCCCAAGACTCACCCCTTTAGCTGTGGATGGCGATGTGCTGGAGGAGGTGAGCGAATTCGTGTACTTGGGATCGCTGGTAACGGCCGACAACGACACCAGCTTAGAGATCCGGACTCGTATCCACTCCGCGAATCGCGCCTACTTTGGATTACGGAAAACCTTGACATCTGATCGAGTGCAACGCGCCACGAAGCTGACCCTGTACAAGACACTGATTAGACCGGTTGCCCTCTATGGCCACGAGACCTGGACGCTGCGGCAAGAGGACGAACGAGCCCTTGGAGTTTTCGAACGGAAGGTGCTGCGAACGATCTACGGTGGAGTACGTACAGCTCAGAACGAGTGGCGAAGGCGCATGAACCACGAACTGCACGCGCTGCTGGGAGAACCGACAATCGTTACCCTGGCGAGAATCGGGAGGCTCAGGTGGGCCGGCCATGTCGCGAGGATGGACGAAGACCATCCTGTCAGGATGCTCTTTGACCGCGCGCGACCCGATGGCGGCACAGGCCGAAGAGCAGGAGCACAGCGTGCACGATGGGGAAATCAGATCGAGGCGGACCTAAGAAAGATCTGCAACCTAGGAGACTGGCGAGCTGCAGCCCAGAACCGAGCAACATGGAACAACCTTCTTGATACAGCACGGGCACCGCGTATGGTGTTCTAAGCTGATTGGTATGGTATATCGGCAAGAAGAGATACAGAACAAAAAATATTGCATCAATTTCCAAATTTAAAGGATTCAAATTATCTAAAAAAGACTGTCAGACTGTTGTCCCAAATTCATTTGACGGTACTTTTGTTGTCTCGGTTTGTTTTATTATTGTAAAAAAATCTATTAGCTCAATCTCAAAAAGCAATTTTTCAAACGATGAGCACAATCAAATTTTGGAAAATTATTTTTGCCTACTTACTTTTCCTGTCATTTTCGTACGACGAAACAGCCTACTTTTATGTTCCTAAAATAACAGAATCGAATAGTAACCCTTTTTAAAACAAATGCTGAAAAAATCTACTTTTCAGCACTCACATGGGTGCTGAAAAGTTGAACCAGGCGGCATATTTTTTGACGATACTTCTCTATGGCTCAAAAGATGCGGGTTTTTGTCCCCTAAAACATATCAAAAAACCTCGAAAATAAAAAAAACGGGAAATTGAGTTTTAGTGAAAAAAAATTGACTAAAAACTCTGCATTTTTTTTTCGTGTATCTATTTTTTCTCAATAGTCCTCAACAATACCTACAACTTTGCCCAAGACACCAAATTGATCAGAAAATTTAATCAAAAGATACAGCTGAGCAGTTCTCCCAGATTTCGGTCATTCGATTTTTTTTTTTGTATTTTTTAATCCGACTGAAACTTTTTTGGTGCCTTCAGTTGCCCAAAGGAGCCATTTTGCATCATTAGTTTGTCCATATAATTTTCCATACAAATGGTAGCTGGCCACACAAAAATGATGTATGAAAATTCAAAAATCTGTATCTTTTGAAGGAATTTTTTGATCGATTTGGTGTCTTCGGCAAAGTTGTAGGTATGGATACGGACTACACTGGAAAAAATGATACACGGTAAAAAAAAATGGTGATTTTTGATTTAACTTTTTGTCACTAAAGCTTGATTTGTAAAAAAACACAATTTTTTTTTATATGTTTTAGAGGACATCAACTGCCAACTTTTCAGAAATCTTTGAGCGAGTTATGAATTTTTGAATCAATACTGATTTTTTTTTAAATCGAAAAATTGGTCGCAAACATTTTTCAACTTTATTTTTCGATGTTAAGAGACCACCGGAGCGGGGAACTTGATGATTTTCACTCTTTTGGGAACCACTGCTAGGGAGCGGAAATTCCATTGCTACTCTGATGACTTTGAAAATATTCCAGTACGCAACAGCAGGACGCTCATTTAGCAAGACACATTTTTTCCTAAATCATAGCCTACCTGAAAACAACTTGCGCGCACATGGCACATCACACGTGGTGATTACAGATTGTCAAGGGAAACAGTTTGGCCAATGTTTGACCGATCCAAATGCGCTGGACACCAACCACCCTTTGCGCCCAGCAGAACTGGCAGTATTGCAAGGGCGAATCATACGTTGCCAGTGCCGATTTATTATGCATCGACCAATCTGTTTCCTTTGACAATCTGTTGTTGTGGTGGTTTGAGTGAAGGCTATATTTGTGTTTCCAAATGATTTCTTTTTTGAATCTAAAACTGAATTATGACAAAATAAGTAAAATATATATGAATGATAAGCGGAGCTCGCATGATTGGGAGACAGAAAAGGTTATGCATTCTTGTAACGTACCGTCATTAGGGGTGACATTGGGTCTGGGGGGTGACATTGGGTCATACAAATTTCAGCATTTCTGTTTGACCCAATCTCACCCCCCATACCCAATGTCACCCCTGATGACGGTATCTCAGTTTTTCAATATGTTGGTCGATCGACAAGGGAATATCGTAACAAATATGAAATCCAACATCTTTTCTAGAGTACTTTGTCAAAACAATGCTCCATGGGTT
The DNA here is from genome assembly GCF_016801865.2 of Culex pipiens pallens. NCBI lineage: Eukaryota > Metazoa > Arthropoda > Insecta > Diptera > Culicidae > Culex > Culex pipiens. The sequence goes on from NC_068938.1 coordinate 48,040,199, forward strand.
TCCTATGTACGTAGGACATTTTGAAAAATAAAATAAAATAAAAATAGCGTGATATAATGGTGAAACCAAAAGTATATTTTCCATGTAAATTTGCAGGTACATAGATTTTTTCTGACGAATTATAAGTGAATTGAAGGCATTCGTAAACCAATTTGACTACTCAACCAAATTTGACTCCGAATGTGGTATCCAAAATTCCGTGTGTTAGAGGCCGTAATACTTTTCCAACATGCAAAAAAGAAATGAAAGGAACCATGCGACGGTAGTATTTACGTTGCTTTTCTGAGAGACCAATAATTTCAAATATTATTTCAAACAACATGAAATTTCTATAATACGCTTTGAAATTTAGAATACTTTCAAAAATCTTTGATAACTAAATTTCATCAATATTTTTTGTAGCATTGTGTATGTAGTAAGGAAAATGTGGAACTCGATGGAGCTGAAACGAGAAAAAAAAAACACTTAGACCCTCTTTTTTAATAAAACAGAAGCCCAGGAATGCGACACTTTTTTTTCAAGCAAAAGTGAAAAATACAGTTAGTACTATGCATGAAAAACAGCTCTGTAACAATTATAGTTTCCTGCTCACTCGGAAAAAAATGTATCAAAATCTGTCAAAGTGGATTTGCTACAACAAATGTTACCTTTTATAACAGATTTTGCTCGTATAACAAGTACACCCAAATGGCGGTGACATGAAAGTATATCAGAATCTGCATGAAATCTGTCCTCATGCATTTTTTGCAGTTATCGACATTATCGACTGCAGTTCTCCTGCAGTTCTCACCATACGGTCAACTGTTCATAGAGAAGAATATATTTGTGATCAGTCCTTTTCATTTTATCAAGCACTTCATGGTTCTGTAGTAACGTATTGTATTACCAATCAAGAAATTGTTGGTTCGATCCTCGTTTCAAGAAGTTTTTTGTTCAATACAATCAGACAGCCGTCGGTAATGTCGATAATTTTCGGTAACAGACAAAATTGTCATACCCCTAAATCGCAAAAGATGGTTGAAGACAGATTTCAAGCAAATTTTCTTTTCCTTTCTTGCATATTTGCCGCCTATTGCTGCGACCACCGTTTCAGTGCATCAAAAAATGTGTCGATTTCGAGAATCAAACCCAAGACTTTTGACACATCGAACAGCGCCTTTGCCGTATCGGCCACTTCAGTTTGATGAGTATGAAATGGTCATTAGATATAAGCCGCTCAATGGAATGAACTGTTTCAATCAACTAATAAACACTTTTTTTTCTCAATTATTTTAGAACTAGTTTTCTCAAATTGTCAAAGTATGTATGAAAAAACAAAAACAAAAACAAAAACAAAAACAAACACAAAAACAAAAACAAAAACAAAAACAAAAACAAAAACAAAAACAAAAACAAAAACAAAAACAAAAACAAAAACAAAAACAAAAACAAAAACAAAAACAAAAACAAAAACAAAAACAAAAACAAAAACAAAAACAAAAACAAAAACAAAAACAAAAACAAAAACAAAAACAAAAACAAAAACAAAAACAAAAACAAAAACAAAAACAAAAACAAAAACAAAAACAAAAACAAAAACAAAAACAAAAACAAAAACAAAAACAAAAACAAAAACAAAAACAAAAACAAAAACAAAAACAAAAACAAAAACAAAAACAAAAACAAAAACAAAAACAAAAACAAAAACAAAAACAAAAACAAAAACAAAAACAAAAACAAAAACAAAAACAAAAACAAAAACAAAAACAAAAACAAAAACAAAAACAAAAAAAAAAACAAAAACAAAAACAAAAACAAAAACAAAAACAAAACAAAAACAAAAACAAAAACAAAAACAAAAACAAAAACAAAAACAAAAACAAAAACAAAAACAAAAACAAAAACAAAAACAAAAACAAAAACAAAAACAAAAACAAAAACAAAAACAAAAACAAAAACAAAAACAAAAACAAAAACAAAAACAAAAACAAAAACAAAAACAAAAACAAAAACAAAAACAAAAACAAAAACAAAAACAAAAACAAAAACAAAAACAAAAACAAAAACAAAAACAAAAACAAAAACAAAAACAAAAACAAAAACAAAAACAAAAACAAAAACAAAAACAAAAACAAAAACAAAAACAAAAACAAAAACAAAAACAAAAACAAAAACAAAAACAAAAACAAAAACAAAAACAAAAACAAAAACAAAAACAAAAACAAAAACAAAAACAAAAACAAAAACAAAAACAAAAACAAAAACAAAAACAAAAACAAAAACAAAAACAAAAACAAAAACAAAAACAAAAACAAAAACAAAAACAAAAACAAAAACAAAAACAAAAACAAAAACAAAAACAAAAACAAAAACAAAAACAAAAACAAAAACAAAAACAAAAACAAAAACAAAAACAAAAACAAAAACAAAAACAAAAACAAAAACAAAAACAAAAACAAAAACAAAAACAAAAACAAAAACAAAAACAAAAACAAAAACAAAAACAAAAACAAAAACAAAAACAAAAACAAAAACAAAAACAAAAACAAAAACAACGACTCCAGGCTTGGTTTGGTGTTGTTTGTACGCATCCTGATGGTGTGGTGGTAAGATTGCTTGCCTCTCACCCTAGTTGGACTTGGTTTGATCCCAGACGGTCCCGGTGGCATTTTTCGAGACGAGATTTGTCTGATCGCGCCTTCCGGTGGACGGAGAAGTAAATGTTGACCCCGGTCTAACCTAGAGGTTAGGTCGATCGTTCAATCCAGGCGTACACAGAAAAAAATATGTAAATTTACACAGCACGTAATTACTGTTTCTTATGTAAACTCACTCAATGTAATGTTGAAATATGATGTAAAGAGTAAAAAGTCATGGAAATTACTCCAATGTAAATCTAAATCTAATGTAAATCATGAATCTAATGGAAACGTTGAGCAAGGAAACTCAAATCTGTTGAATTTCTACCCGTGTTCGGCTTCCTGTAAATTCTTATTTAATGTAAATCATATATCCAATGTATTTCTGCCAAACGTTGACTTCAAAACTACCCATACTAAAAATAGTTATATTTGGTTCTCTTTCTATCGCTCTCATATTTCGCTTGCCCACTGCCTAAGCCTCGACCTGAACAAGTTGATGATTTAGCCGCTCGTTTATAAAATGCGAAGATGGCTCAGTCGGCAGCGGGTAGCAGCAGTAACACCGAACATTCTACCCGTCGTCCGTTCGATTCCAGTCCAGCGTTATTCCACTTGGCCGTCGACAAGAAAGCGTCCCCTACCTGTGGAACAACTTTTTAAAATCCGAATTTCCTTTTGCTGCCCGCTTCAATCATTTTAAAATAGAACATAGGCCACACCCTTTTCCTACTGCAATCCAAGTCGAGCTTCTCATTCCCATTGGCCAATCAGAATTAGTTGATTTGAACTAATGTAAATTCCAAAAGTAATGTAAATTCCAAAACTGATGTAAATTTTCAAAACTAATGTAAATTTCCAATGAACCTAATGTAAATTTCCAATGAACCTTATGTAAATATACATAATTTATCATGATACCTTTTGGTACATGATAAATAATGTAAATTTACAGGAATATTTTTTTCTGTGTAGGAGTCGTCTCCCTGGGTCCTGTCTTGGTAGAGTCGCTGGTCGGCAGTTGGAATAATTTCATATTTCGTAATATTCCGGGTTTCACCTGGAAACCTGGATTCGGCTCCGGAATTGCCAGATCGGTCCAAAAATGATCGCAAGTAAAATGTATTCTTATTGAAAGATAAAACGTGTTCCACGAATAACATCATCTGTGGCCGTATTCCGAGTTCTACCGGGAACCCAATGTGGCCGGATCTACCCAAAATTTGTCTTGAATAGAATGTATAAATTTGAACATTCATTTAGATATGAAAATGGCAATAATTATCAAAAAAATGTTTCGATGTTCTGTCAAGTCAAATCGTAAAACGTAATAAAATTGCTTCTTGATTCTGTTACAATTCTGCAGCGTCCGCAAGTAGCCCAATTACCCAAGATTTGATTCTGTACACGATCCCAAGACTAGACCTTAGAGGTAGTCTCTAATCCTCAGTTCTCTGTACACGGCACCAACAATCGCTCTTTTGTTGCTTCACACGGCCTCTATTGTTCTAGATTTAGAGTTCGCCTATAAAAAGACAGAATTCTAATCCCCATCTTGTATCGCCCAGCCTCCTGGCAGTAGATGATCTCTCACCGACTTGGAATGGAACGTGGAGTGCTGGTTTGAGGTTCAAGTACTCACTCGGCACTTGGTCACCCGATCGACAGAGGTGCACTCCTCGTTGGTGGCAAGCGTGGCCAATCAACAACCGTCCGTAAGCAAAAAATGTATCTCCTGGCAAAACGTTCCCCCCGTATGCTGATACTGGCCTCGGCACAGAGTCCCCTGCTGGACGCAACCCCTCGCTAGGTTGTGATCCAGGATGAGGTTGAAGTCAGCGCGCTTGAAGCGCCAACCCAGCTTCGGTCACGTGTTGGTGATGGATTTGCGAGTCCCAAGCTCGTTGGTGACTTTCGTTGATCTGCTCGCTTGCTGGGTGTTGTCGTGCTCCGGGTAGCAGTGAGGCGCGACCTGTTACGGGAAGGAATGAGTTTTCCTGAGGTTTCGCGGTTGAGATCTGGTGGGTTCTACGGTTCATGTCAAACTTCTTCCGTGCCAAGTTACGGAGTTTGATTCCAAGCGGTGGCCTGCGTGCAGCAGGGGACTGTGTGCTAAGGCCAAACTTACGGCGTATTGACCAGCGTTTTCGAAGGTCGCGGACAAAATCCGTTACAATACCTAAAAACAATTCAAACCACTTTGGAAAAAAAATAATCTGAACGTAAACACACGAGAAGTAAAACAAATGTGATGCATCCATGGTTACTGCGTCGCGACGCCACCCGTTGACAGAGGGGAAATCAACAACAAACAGTGGTTCTCAAATGGTGGAGTCAATGTATGAAAATATGAAATCGTCCTTCGTTTGAACAGCTTTTTCTGCAACGCGGTTGAATGAATCCGAATTTTTATTTCGTCTGTTCCTCCGTAAGATTTTGACGATTCTAAAAAGCCTATACATGCCTAAGAAAAAATGAACCGATTTGCAGACACCTGCATTTTACTCCAATTCAACCAAAAAATAGCGCAATTTTCCCAATTTCAACAACAGGTTTCAAAAAGAAAGAATGCTCAAATCTCTAGATGGAACCTTTCTACATGTTCAAAATTGATCAATTTAGGAGACCCGAAGATTTCAAAGCATTTCATTCAGCCATTTTTGAGTTCTGGGGTCAAACGTGGAAGAAAAGCTCGCAGAAGATTTTCCGCCTCCGGTGGTCTCTTAAATCAAATTTGCAATCAAAAAGTACTTTAGTGAAATTTTGATAAAGTGCTCCATTTTCAAGTTAAATCCATTTTTATGTGACTTTTTTGAAAATAGTCTCAGTTTTTCGATTTTTAAAATGAGTGCACATGTTTGCCCACTTTTGAAAAATATATTTTTGAAAAGCTGAGAAAATTCTCTATATTTTGATTTTTTTAACATTGTTGATACGACCCTTAGTTGCTGAGATATTGCCATGCAAAGGTTTAAAAACAGGAAAATTGATGTTTTCTAAGTCTCACCCAAACAACACACCATTTTCTAATGTTGATATCTCAGCAACTAATGGTCCGATTTTCAATGTTAAAGTATGAAACATTCGAAAAAAAAATTTTCGATCTTTTCGAAAAAAATATTTTCAAAAATTCTAAACCATGACTAACATTTTAAAAGGGATTGAATGTTTAGTCCTTTTGAAATGTTAGTCTTGGTTTGAAAAATTTGAAAATATTTTTTTCTAGTGTTTTGCAAATCAAGTTTTAGTAACAAAATGTTAAATAAAAAATCACCAAAAAAATTTTTTACCGTGTATCATTTTATTCCAGTGTAGTCCGTATCCATACCTACAACTTTGCCGAAGACACCAAATCGATCAATTTTTTTTTAATTTTCATACATCATTTTTGTATGGACAGCTGCCAAATTTGTATGGAAAATTATATGGACAAACTAATGATGCAAAATGGCTTCTTTGGGCATACCGAAGGCACCAATAAAGTTTCAGTCCGAATAAAAAATACAAAAAATAAAATTTAAGAAAAAAGACTGATTTCGTAGAGAATTTCTCCTTTTCAAATATTCACGTACCATTTTTGTATGAACAGCCAAAATTGTATGGAGACTTTTATTAGTGAACCAATGACACAAAATAGCTTCTTTGGTCATAGGGAAGGCCCCCACAAAGTTTGAGCCAAATCAAAAAATACAAATAAAATCCATTTCCGGTTTTGGTAGAGAGTTGCTCTTGTGTCATATATGGCCAGAACTATGGAAAAATTTTGACCAATTTTATCAAGGACAATATTTTGACAATGCAATTTGGTATCAACACTTTTTTTTAAAGTGAAAAATTCGAAAGTTGATTTTTTTAATCATTTATATTGAAATATACTTTTAATTAGGACGATGCAAATATTTTTCAAAGATTATGTCGCCCCCTTCCCCCCTTAAACATTTTAAAGAAAATTAAAGTTTAAGCAACTAAAACCCAGTTAAAATGCATTTTCCTGCGTTTATAATCATATTTAGCATATTTGAACTCCTGTGAAAACAATTTAAATTGTTATGAAATCCCACGAAAAACTAGTGATTGGAAAGCAACTGGACGCGTGTAAAATTAATTTAAAAACTTTTTTTTTTATCCAAATGGCTTGTAATTTCATTTTTTATATGTTATCGTCATATTTAATTTTGGCTCCTTTTTGAAAATTTGAGAGGGTCTGACAACACATTAAATGTAATTTGTCTTAATTTCGGTAATGAAAAAAAAAAGGAGTTGTTGAAAATATAAAAAATATAAAAGCTCAGCATATATTGGCCCCATCCCCCCCCCCCCCCCCATCTTTTGGTATATATAACATTGAATTTTGGAGCATCCTGGAGCTCGGTACAGACCTTCAAAGTTTGGCATATTTTCGAAAAATCGGTCCCAGCAAAATCAAATGGCGTCTCGGGCGTCGCGAGGTGCGACGCATATCTTTTTTGCCGGGGCCGATTTTTCGAAAAAAATGCCAAACTTTGAAGGTCTGTACCGAGCTCCAGGATGCTCCAAAATTCAATGTAATATATACCAAAAGATGCGCAAGGATCTGGCCTAAACGCCAGTGATGTTTTTGGTAAACGCATTGGTGGCCAAAATGCCTCAAAAAGTGACATTTCTGAAAAAATCTTTTTTTACGGGTTAAATCCCATTTAAAATTGAAGGGCGGAGCGCCAGCTCCTGTTACGTCCAATCAAGCTCATATTTGGGATTTAGGCTCAGTATGCCCATCTGAACAAACCCCTGAATGCCCGCCAAAAAGTCATTTTTGTTACACTCTAATATTGGGCCTTACCATTAAAAAAATCATAACATGATTTTTTTTTACAAGCATACATGAAATTGAAAATTTAAAGTCCTTCATAAATTGCCTGAACAACATTAAAATTCCACACACGATTGAGCATCCTTCGAAAGCGAATGCGACAGCCAAGGAAAATCCTCCTCGCACACACTTCCATTCCCAACCTCCTTCAACTCCATATGCCACACTTGCTTTGTGGGCCGGGCCTAACAACAAAACCACCAACACACGGGCATAAACGATTTATGGGTTTGGATGTCGAATGTAACAGCAACAGCAGATATCTCATTTTGCTGCAACAGCCGTCCGTGGCCCGCTTTCCAGAGCGACTCGAGACGCTTTTTGCGAGCTTTCGCTAAATAGAGGAGTCGAAGCGTCCTCGTCCCACCACGCCCGGGTCCCTAAATTTACCTATCTTTGTTATTACCATTCGCAAACAGCCCACCCCAACAACGAAAAATCCTCTAAATGCCACCACATCGAGCTCCAAAAACGTGGGGAGGATCCCCCTCGGAAAAAAAGTTGCTCCGTCGGCACGAAAAACCATGACTCATCCGGATTCTCGAACCGGCGGCCTTGTGCGCTTGTGTGCTTGTACGTGGCCAGGACCTCTGTTCTTGCTGCACGACAACCACGGCGTCGAAAAACACACACAAATACAGCCAACGCGAATTTAAGCTTTTTGGGAGAACCGGGGGTTCACGTGCCGCGGTGATACTGTGCGGCGGCGGCGGTCTACTGCCTTTGGCCTCTTGAGATAAAGAGAAGGCTTTTACCCAAAAACGAAACGCAAGGATGCAGGCTGGCAGGACTGGTCGCGGCACCGGATTGCGACTGATGGTTATCTACTGGATTTTATCTGTGCGGTTGTGAATATGGTGTATAGTGGAGATCATTTTTCTCGTGTTTCCGAAATGATTTGGAGTTTTTCATATGAATTTATAATGTCTCATTTTTCTGACAGTTTTAGGCCTGCAATTTCTAAATGCAATTCAAAAAACTGGGAATTTCTCTGCTCATATTGAACCAAAACTGATGCATTTTTTAGGGAACTTGTTCTGCAAACTTTTATCTATACTATTTTTTCAAATAAAAAAATATCAAGTATTGCAAAAAGTTGCTTACAACATATTTTGCAATTCCGAAAAGCGCTTTTTGAAAGAAAGTTTTAGTCTCACCCTAACTGCCCACTATTTTCTAATGTCGATATCTCAGCAACTAATGGTCCGATTTTCAATATTAAAATATGAAACATTCGTGAAATTTTCCGATCTCTTCGAAAAATATATTTGAAAATTTTTAAACCAAGACAAACATTTCAAAAGGGCGTTATATTGAATTTTTGACCCTTTTAAAATGTTAGTCTAGATTGAAAATTTTGAAAAAGTATTTTTTTCGAAGAGATCGGAAAATTTCACGAATGTTTCATATTTTAACATTGTAAATCGGACTATTAGTTGCTGAGATATCGACATTAGAAAATGGTGGGTTGTTTGGGTGAGACTTAGAAAACATCAATTTTCCTGTTTTTAAACACTTGCATGGCAATATTTCAGCAACTAAGGGTCGTATCAACAAAGTTCAAAAAAGCAAAATATAGAGAATTTTCTCAGCTTTTCAAAAATATTTTTTTCAAAAGTGAGCAAACATGTGCACTAATTAAAAAAAATGAAAAACTGCGATTATTTTCAAAAAAGTTACCTAAATATGGATTTAACTTGAAAACGGTGCACTTTATCAAAATTTCACTGAAGTACTTTTTGATTGCAAATTTGATTTTACGACCAATATTTCGATTTTTTGAAAAAATCAGTATTGATTAAAAAATTCATAATTCGGTCAAAGATTTTTTGCACAACTTGGAAATTTCTGAAAAGTTGGCATTTGATGTCCTCTAAAACATATCAAAAAATAAAAAAAAATAGAAATAGTGTTTTTCTGCAAATCAAGTTTTAGTGACAAAAAGTTAAATAAAAAATCACCAAAAAATTTTAACCGTCTATCATTTTTTTCCAGCGTAGTCCGTATCCATACCTACAACTTTGCCGAAGACACCAAATCGATCAAAAAATTCCTCCAAAAGATACAGATTTTTGAATTTCATACATCATTTGATGATGCTATGAGACGCGGGTTCGATTCCCGCCTTATCCACTGAGCTTCTATCGGATGGTGAAGTAAAACGTCGGTCCCGGTTTCTCCTGTCTCGTCAGAGGCGCTGGAGCAGAAATCCCACGTTAGAGGAAGGCCATGCCCCGGGGGGTGTAGTGCCAATAGTTTCGTTTTACATCATTTTTGTATGGACAGCTGCCAAGTTTGTATGGAAAATTATATGGAGAATCTAATGATGCAAAATGGCTTTTTTGGGCATATCGAAGCACCAAAGAAGTTTCAGTCGGATTAAAAAATACAAAAAATAAAATTCCAAAAAAAGAGCGATTTCGTATTTGTCATGAAAAACATAATTTCTGTATTTTTTTTTTCATTTTTATTTAAGCAAACCACAATCTGTCAAGTTGTTCACGGAGGAAAATTTGAATAAAATTTTATGATTGAGGAGTATGGATTCATTTTACTCACTGTCAAAACACTTTGATAAAAAAAATACTTCTCATCAAAAAATACCAGAGATATTTTTTTGATTTATTTTACAATTAGAAAATAAAAAACATTTTCTTGCAGTTTCATGATTTTTTATATATAGTCATGCTGTAAATTGATCTTCACACTTATTTGAACCATTAAAGCCGCTGTTCTATACAATTTTGTTGCAAAATATTAATCAGACCCAAGATCAGAACAATTTTCAATAAATTTAAAATTTCCCTGGAATTCCCGGGATTTCCCAGGAAATTGATTACAAATTTCCCGTTTCCCGGGAAATCTATAACCCCGGAAAATTGGACGCTCTAATAGAGATGTACAAATTACACATTTAACGAATAATTTAAACAGCTAATATACAAAACAATAATATAAATAAAAATAAAAAGCAGATAGAAAACAAAACAAATAAACTATCTAACTATAGAGCAGTTCTCTAGGATTTCGGTCATTCGATTTTTTTGTATTTTTTAATCCGACTGAATCTTTTTTGGTGCCTTCGGTATGCCAAAAGAAGCCATTTTGCATCATTAGTTTGTCCATATAATTTTCCATGCAAATTTCGCAGCTGTCCATATAAAAATGATGTAAGAAAATTCAAAAATCTGTATCTATTGAAGGAATTTTTTATCGATTTGGTGTCTTCGGCAAAGTTGTAGGTATGGATACGGACTACACTGGAAAAAAATGATACACGGTAAAAAAAATTGGTGATTTTTTAATTTAACTTTTTATCACTAAAACTTGATTTGCAAAAAAACACTATTTTTATTTTTTTTAATTTTTTGATATGTTTTAGAGGACATAAAATGCCAACTTTTCAGAAATTTTCAGGTTGTGCAAAAAATCATTTACCAAGTTATGAGTTTTTTAATCAATACTTATTTTTTCAAAAAATCGAAATATTGGTCGCAAATTTTTTTCAACTGCATTTTTCGATGTAAAATCAAATTTGCAATCAAAAAGTACTTTAGTAAAATTTTGATAAAGTGCACCGTTTTCAAGTTAAATCCATATTTAGGTGACTTTTTTGAAAATAGTCACAGTTTTTCATTTTTTTAAATTAGTGCATATGTTTGCACACTTTTGGAAAAAATATTTTTGAAAAGCTGAGAAAATTCTCTATATTTTGACTACATTGAACCAGGGCAGCGAATGACCAAGAAGGTTAGAACAGCCGTAAATAAATAAATTAACAACAACGATATATTAAATTCATTTTTGCCTGTGTGCACCTTTTCGTTCATTATAAGTTATGAAATTATGAAAAAAAAAAAAATCAAATATATATGAAAAGTTTACAAGTGTCATTTTTTGACGATGAAAACTACTTCGTTAAATTTTTTTGTCGAATATTGCGCAATTCTCACTAACTTGGACTTCGCACTAAATGATTGCTATCGATCGCACTATTGCGACTTGTCAAACTGGCTTGGGAAATTTTAATTTTCTCAAAAAATGATCTAAGCGAGCCGATGTTGCTCACCTGTCAATCGCAATTTTAAAGTGCGAATGTCCAGTTTGGTGGAAACTGCGACTGGAAATGTAAATAAACAACTGCTGGTTGCCTAATTTTTGGAAATTTTGTTATCAAAAGTGCGAGAGAAAAGTGCGGGCCAAATCCAAGTTACAGTGCAAGGACCTGGAATTTGGTATTTCTTGAATACGGTGCACTTTAAAAAATGACACAGTAGTTCTTTTAGATTGCAATTCAATTTTACATTAACAAATGAAAAACTTCGACAACAAAATAAAAGGAGTTATTTTTAAATAAAATTATACGCCGTTTCGAATGTTCAAAATCGGCCGGAAGAATCAGGGAGCAGGCCTGCAAAATGTTTCCGACCCAGCGTACACATGAAGCAAACCAAAATGTCAGTTCACTGCTAGCATGTGACTGTAAGCCTACTGTGTCCGTTCAACCACTGCCGCCTGACTCGTGCCGGTCGGCTGCTGGAGAATGAGAGACGTGAAAAAATGAGCTACACTCACTCAATTCGTGTCGTATGACCGACTCGTAAAATCCTCTCTAAACACTATTTTGACTATTTTTAAACAATTGAATGGTTCTAGACTGTGCAAAACACTTAAGACAACCATAACTTATATTCAAAATTACATTTCGACGCATAAATACCAACATTTTGTGTAAAAACTTGTTTCTTTACGTGTGTGCGTGCAACGTCGAATGAGCGTTGGTCGACTACTGCCTCGCCTTGCAGCTGCTCAGTGAGCTAGGGCACTCACGACTGAGTCGGGTTTGTTTATGTCACGGTTTTGCGGTTCAGTGAATGGATCTGAAAAAATCGTGTATGCGTCGCCGATTTTCGCGTCAGGACCCCTGACATTTTCAGCTCTGTCAGGGAGCTTGTAATGGAAATAGAAATTTAATCAACTGAAAACAATTTTAAATGCTTTTTTTTAACATTTTTGGGCAAGTTTAAAAATATTTTCACTTTTTGTGAAATTTATATGTACAGAACAGCAAAACTTTTTTCTTTTTTTTTAAATTGGTCGAAACATAGTTTTTTTGAAAACAGGTCTGGTTAAAAATGCATTTAAAACGTTGTTTAACATTGATTACCTGTGTGGAGTTACTATCCTAAGCTGAGTTGTAGACTACCTTTCAACAGCTGATTAATTCATAGTTGGGAACAGAGTTTACGGCTGCTTAATGAATCGAGTAAATCTACTGAAGGAAACAAGTTACAAAATAACCTTCGAAATTTGCTTGAACATATTTAAAACGCCCCTAAAAGAGGATATTTTCCGTGTTTTTTTCTGAAAGTCCTACTCACAACCTACAAACATCCAGTTAAGGGTTTTGAAACGTTTTCATAGCACTTTAACCCTTTCAAGCCTGAAGTTTCAAAAAAAAAATAGTTACTGTTGGGAAAATGATTATTATGACCATACGAAAATTATAGGCTTCTTTTGGAATTTTTGATATCTGCGTCATATATGTTTGAACCATCAGACCTGAAAGGGTTAAGTGGACAGCTCCCAAGTTTGTATAAATTTTTGAATGCAAATGGCTCCATACGACAAAAGAGATCGATGGAAAAAGTTCCATTCAATTTAATAAAATAAAATTGAAAAACGCGAAAAAATTCAAGAAGCTAGAGAATGATAAAATAAAAATAACTTATTAAGGGGTTACATACATGTAGAAAATCACAAAATTTCATAATACAGAAAATTTATTAAATCAAATTAAAAGATGACTTTAAAACACTCCTGAAAGTTTCATGAAAGTATTTCATGATTTAACTGAGTTAGAGACAATTTAAGCTCAGAGTTTTGCCATGCGCAAAGCAAACTGTCTAACTTTCTGAGCGTTTTTCTCTGAACACCAAGTTAATTTACGGGTGCCACGATATCTCGAGATGGGACGGATCAAATTGGATGTAATTTTGGGTGAAGACTCCCAAGACATATTCCGTGTGCATGACGAAGCCCGATTTTGACATTTTGAATTTTCAAAAAATACAAAAATCAAAAACTGGCGATTTTTTATATGAAAAATATAAAAATATTTTTATATTTTTTCAAAATAAACTTTTTGAAAATCGGCTTTCGTCATGCACACGAGACTGTTTAAACGAGTCTTCACCAAAATTTTGAGCCGATTTGGTCGAAGCAATGTTGAAATATCGTGGCACCTGTTTTTTGAAACTGCCCACTTCAAATAGCTATATCTCGGCAAAGCTACAACCAAATGTCTTCAAATTTGTTTTGTTAATAGATGAAAAGTAATATTTTAATGCCCTGAAAACAGATTTAAAAAAAGTTTAAGTGTGTGCTCAAACCCACCTCTGACATTTTTGCCGATTTACATGTATGTAACCCTTAAACCAAAATAAAAAATGCTAAAGTTAACTCAAAACAGTCAAGATCCTGTGGGAGAACAATGTCTCTATTACACTTGATTTTATATTTTTGGCTTGTTTTTGGCCCTTATAAACGGCTGTACCCCTTGGTAGCTGGTATAGTAAAAGGGATCTTGTGATGGAACGCACCAAAAACCAAAAAAATAAATAAATGAGATGACAGATTTTTCATGTTCTTGCTCTCGATCTCCAAGAACCCAAGAAGCTGTTGCTTGGTTGCGGCGAAAAAAGAAGAATGTCTCTCCACCGTCGTCGTCGTCATTTCATGTGCCATGTTTTATGTTTCACTTTCCAATAGCTGATAAGCTTTCGTCCTGTGTGTTGTATGTTGTATTCTTTTATCGCACGGTCGTTTCGTCTCCAGTGCCGGTGTGTCGTAGAGTGTGTACTAAAGGACTGCCGCCGTCAGCACACCAGTTTTGTGCTTGATTATGGGGGGGGAGTGATGTGCCCCCCTTCTTCCGTCCATGAATGCGTGATTCGTGACACTTGACTTGGTGCTAATTTTTGTTTTGGGGGAGAACTTTTTATGCTTTGATGAATTTTATCAGCGTCAAGAATTTATTTCATCATTTGTGTGCAGTTAAATTTAGTTGACGAAATTTAGGTGAGCAAATTGTAGAAAATTTACTTGATATAATTAAACTAATAACTAGTGTTCTTTTGATGTGAGCTAAAAAACAGTTGAGACTCAAATTCTTCAAACTTGTGAATATAAAAAAAAATAATAGAACAGAATAAAGTACGTTACTACAGTCCCATGATGGGATAGATAGAAAATTTCTGGAAATAAATCCATATGAATCATTCATTTAGGTTGCATTTTAGAGTTCATTCACTCTGCTTCAATTAACTTAAACTTGAAACAGTCGACCTTTCATTACTATAATTCATCAAATGCCAAGAATACACTCCACAAACAGCCATAAAGTTCCGCATGGTTATCTATCAATAAAACGAGTTAGTGAAGCAAAACATCGGCTCCGGACCATCGCAAGCAGCCAAGTGATGAGAGCGGTTCTGCCCCGCTCAAGCACACAAACTTAATTAAGGCTTTCCACGAAATGTTCCCACTTACTCATCATGACTAAAGTTCTTCAGCTCATCCCACACCGCACCACCCTCTTCTACAAAAGCTCGCTCGTCCCCTCGAGTCTATCATCCTTAAGTTTTCTGCTCTGCTGCTGAACCCCATAAATTTCTCACATGAAAAATGTGAAAGTCTTTCACCCAACCCCACCCAGCTCGACGACCCATAAACCATTAGACAATCAGCCCTTTAATTCATTTATTTCTTTCATTATCACTTCATCGGCTTGGCTTCCTTCAGAGCGCTCTAGGACTCGGAGAGAGAAGGACTATAAATGGATGATGATAAAGCTACCACCGTCGTCGGAATAAACTCTCCGAACCTGCCGGGGACATAGACTCCGTGGTGTTGTTGGGTGATGGCATTTGCAAATAAACGGTACAAGGACGACGACACCGACGCCGAAGACAACACAGAATAAGAGGGCAAGTCAGATAAGGTTATGTTCGGTTTAGAGATTTTAATTGATTTGATAAAATCTTATTATGAGCCACTTTCACACTGGATTATCGTTGGCGCACCCCCGCCAGGAAGGAAGGAGGAAGGAGAGGTGGTCGTACGTCACCCGAAGTTGGTTTTATTAATTGCTGTTTGGAAACAATAATTTTCTCTGGCGAGGTTCGAAGACCATGACATTTTCAACCACATCAACATGCGATAATGGTGAACTTGGGTTCGAATTTTGTTCTAGGGAAACTTTTCCTGTTTCACACAACAATCGTTTATCAATGAAGTGAAAAAAAGCTTTTTGCTCACTCTCGAGGGGTGTGTGTTCGGGGTGGATTTAAAATGTATCAATGAGAAATTTCTTCTATTTTATGGAGTGAAGTTACGTAGCACGTTTTTTATATATTTACTTATAACTTATAACTAAATAACTTTCAACTCTTTCAATTATTTTTAATCAATTAACATCATTTTGAAAATCACAAATTTTGTGAAACTGTTGTTTATAACCATTTTATTGTTTACTAAAGTTTCACAAAATTTGTAATTTTCAAAATGATGTTCGGGCCGAAAAATATCGAAATAACAAGCCATAGTCTCAACATTTGCATGAAAAAAATGTTTCAAAATGTATTTTAGACTAGTTCAGTTGTTTTGCATTCATTACAAGAATTCAAAATTCAAAAGGTGAAAGATTTGACAAAAACAAAAAAAAATGCTATAAAAATCCTTTGCGCATGCACATCACCTTTGTGAGCAAAAGTATGTAATATTGTATGAGAAAATGTGCACACAAAAAGCATGTACAAAAGAAAAATAAATAAATTTTGCACACCCCAAAAACAACATCAATCTGTTGAGAGTCATATCCAGATAACCAATTCCGCGCCCCAACCGTCTCGGCTATCTCATCATCAGTAAAAGATGTGTCCAACGCCGATGTAGAAGTAGGTTTCCCGTACGTCGTATACTGAATTAACTGTATACGATGTATAGGGACGTGGCGTTACATCGTGCTGCCACCTGGTTTTTTTAAGTGCAAAAGTGGAAAAGTGCTGAGTCATCGTCTAAAAATAGACGGCGTCCTATCTCGCCCAGCTAAATGAAGTCGATAAAGTAGTCGGTTTCGACGAGAAAAAGTGGAAAACGTGGTCTAAAAATAGCGACGCCATCCCCCTACAGGGACGTGGCGTTACATCGTGCTGCCACCTGGTTTTTTTAAGCGCAAGAGTGGAAAAGTGCTGAATCATCGTCTAAAAATAGACGGCGTCCTATCTCGCCCAGCAAAATGAAGTCGATAAAGTAGTCGGTTTCGATGAGAAAAAGTGGAAAATGTGGTCTAAAAATAGCGACGCCATCCCCCTATGGGGAACGTACAGCTACATCAGTGTTGATCAAGCTACCCAAGTAGCAAGTAAAACATCGCTTTTTGTTGTTTTTGTTGATCAATTGCTCCACTAGCGTTTTTATACGTTAATTATTGAAAAAGTGTCATACAATTTGGTCAATTGTTCACATTTTAATCAAAAAACTAAACATGATAACATAGTAGATTTAACCTTTGGTTTCAACTAGGATTTCCCGTAAATAAGTTGTATATGTGTAGTTCGCGTTCGTGTTTTAAAAACCGAGCAAGAACATGTTGACGAAACAAACACAGATAGTTCTAAAAATAGAAACAGCTTATGTTCAAAGGAAGTTTTGACAAACTGTTAGTGAACTTGGTAAAACCTAGATGACCGCAGACTTCTTATTGACGTTTAGACTTGCTTATCCAACATAACCCCTCGTGGAAAGATGCAGACGTGCGCCCAGACTTACATTTGGAGTTATCTTGGGTTCGATACTTGACCTAAGGATTCTTCATCAGAAAGGAAAACTTGAAAATGCAGCACAGGGAATCAGCAGCAGCAGCAGATTTTAGCAAGCGATGATGATTAGCACTCAAACATGATTGAAAAAAAATGATCTCCAAAAGCAAAATAATGAAATTGAATGATTTTTTGTGATTGTTATTTTTATTATTCATGACTAGTATTAAAAGTATCGTAAAGTGACATTTTACTCACAAATAAAGAATTAAATGAGAACAAAATCTATTAAGCAAACACCTGGGAAGTATATTATGAAAAGCCACTGTTGTTAAACGGTTGTCCACGGCCCATACAAAAAAGTTTTTTTTTGTATGAACAATTGTCCACGAAGGGGGGGGGGGGGGGTTTGAGATTTCCCAAAAAAGTGTCCACGTGGTTTGGATGGATGGTCCCATTACCAAAATACAAATTTGAGCACTTAAAATTGCTTAACTTGTCAAATATTACCAAACATCTACATTAAGAAAAAAATTAAATTCTCTTGACCGATTAAACATTGACGTTTATAGACTTAATCGATTAAATAAGCATGTAAAAAATATTTTCTCAAATTTTCTTGAATTTTGGCAAAAATAAACGCAATTTCAAATTGATAGCGATTTTTTCAATATCCTAGATTTAAGTTTGGATGCCTTTCAATTATTTCAAAGGTTCGAGAATAAATCTTGACATAGAGATCAAATTATTTATAACAGTCCAATGTGAAATAACTTAAAAAACCATATCATTCTAGAAAGTAACATTTTTATCAAAATTTTGAAAAAGAGCGAAAGGCTCGTTCAAAAGAGCGGCTCTTTTCAATGAGCGAATGAAAATGAGCGGCTCCTAAAAAAGAGCGGTTTTGCCCACCTGTAGTCTTATTACATTTTTTATATAACATTATATTTTAGGACGAAAAGTTTGTTTTTTATTTTATATTCGAATTGACCCAGATCAGCGCTAAGATTCCTGAACTATTTGAAATTCAACATTTAACAAACAGTCTCCAACCATTATCCACCCTGCACGTGAAGCGTGCGCCGACCAAGATGATGGTGATCCTTCCAAATGGAAATTTATTGAGATTTACAGGCAAACTTTGTTCCTGAATGGAATACCGAATCACACGCCATCGATGACAGCAGGGGAGAAAAATAAAGTTGATGTGGACGTTCTTTTTGGTGAAAGGTTGTGCAAATTCCCCCAACATGCTTCAAAATCGCTCACAGAAATAATGTATTCCCCCACGACAGTCGTGTGATCTGCGTAGGATTTCAAAAAAGGCGCCAATTATCCATCAAAACGAGAAAGTTCCCTGATGTTGACGCCGCAAGTTCCGTTTTCGGTTGACACTTCGTTCCACCGCGTTAGAAAGTAATCCATCTCTCTCGACTTAATTGCTTTAGCAAATCCAGTTTCCATATTTGCACTGCGACAGCACAGCTCGTTTCTTCAAGTTGAACCGACTAATTGTCGCCTCGCAGAGTACATCTCTTTGTCGAGTGGCGACTCATCATAATTACCATGGGCTGACCATCTTAGTCTGCGGATAGTAAAATATTGACTTACCTTCGTTGGACTGAACTTCCTTAACAGAGTCGGCCATCGTGGTTAATGTCTGGACAACGTTCTGCTCAATGCCCACGCACAGCAGCTCACTTCTTCGGCTTGTGGAGTTGGGCTCTTTTGTCTGAAAGTAGGAAGATACAACAAGGAAACAGAGAAATATCAATTACAATTTTGCTGCTTGCAACAAAGACGTTAAACGAGAGCGAAATTGACCAAGAGGTAGATCAAGATACTGCAGCAATTGAAAGACGTGCGCGACGACTCTCGCGAATAAGGTTTGAAGACACCCATTACGACGACGCAGAACTAGTCAAACCAGCTGCACTGCATCAACCACGCTGCGCTATAGGTTTGAGTCTTCATTGTCGCGCGCTTTTGCGAGACTCACGGTTGGTCGTGGGTTGAAGTTGGAGTTGCTCCACGAAAGGAAAAGTGGTCCAAATATGACTCACTGCAGCAATCTCTCCTATTTGGAAAATGAAGGTATCCACCAAATCCCCATTGAAAAAAAGGTACCCTCTCTTGTTTGAAGTGCAGTCACTCTCCGGGCTGCAAACAACAGGAAGAAATTGCAGTTTGTTGACTCTTGGCTTTATATGGGCAAGACCACGACGAGTTGCTAGCGCGCCGCGACGCCATCCGCGCGAGGCTTGACAGCGTGGAGCAACGCTGAGCAAGCCAGCCAGCCAGAGGCCGGATGAGTGATTGAAAGTGTTTAACGTTTACTCTGGATTTGGACTTGCTTGGGTTCAGGGCGAGAGCGAGGAAAGGAAGTGGTGTCTTTCTCCAGTCAGTGTTTGGATGCAGTTTGCAAAACCGGTAAAACGGATTTATTTAGCAAGATTTCTTAGGGTGGCTTGATAATGAATTATTCAAATAATGCTGTTATTCAAAAAAATGAAAGTATTTTAATTTATTTTACGATTCCATTACATTATATTTTCGATTGAGCAGATCAATCAATTCCAATCAGCGATGGAATAATCATCATCAAAAGAAAATCATTGGATGTTCATCAAGAAAAAAAAATCCGAAGGGAGCATGCTCTCCTCTCTCGCGCACGAAAGATATTTTTCACTACTACACTTGCAAGTGTAACGTCACAGGTCGAAAAATGACCTGTCACATTTTGTAGATGGGTAATGTGTGTAAATAAAGTGAAATAAATAA
Source organism: Culex pipiens pallens (assembly GCF_016801865.2). Classification (NCBI taxonomy): domain Eukaryota; kingdom Metazoa; phylum Arthropoda; class Insecta; order Diptera; family Culicidae; genus Culex; species Culex pipiens. Next base: position 48,060,268 of record NC_068938.1, read on the forward strand.
TATTAAGTGGTGCTGACAAGGAAATTCACAAAATATCATCAGCAGATTGATTTTTTTTAGGAGAATTTCGAGAGCGATTTTCTTTTGCGTGATTCGCCTCCTCTCCAGTGATGTCAACCATCGCGGCGCTCATTTTTGGTTCGCGGCACATTTTTCGTTTGTGGTGCTTTTCAGTTACGGAATTCGACAAAATGGTGTTCGAAGCATTTGTAGAACTCATCAACAGCAACATTTCTTCAGAACATTGTATTGCTGTAAAATTCTTACGCAAAAAGTTACAAGAAGATTTCAGACCTCAGGACCAATGGTTCGCGATGCTTTTGTTTGCCTAACGCATTTTTGGTTGTAACTTTTTTTGTATTCATCAAAAATTAACACTATGTTCAGCAAAGTTGTACGATTTGGTGTGTTCTACAAGTCCTTCATACACAACTTTGTCAAATTCCGTAACTGAAAAGCACTACAAACAAAAAATTTGCCGCGAATCAAAAATGAGCGTCGCGATGGTTGACATCACTGCTCCTCTCTATTTCGCGACTGAAGAAAGTTCGCAAGCAAGATTGTTTTGCGATTATTCCATCCCTGATTTCAATAAAACTAAAAAAACGCCATTCAAAAATTAACTATGTACCATCAATCCTTGTTTTTTTAATGGGTCCCATAAAAAAATGAAAGACAATACTAGGTTATAGTACCTTTTCAAAAAGAACTCTAGATATTATAAATCGTTTGGTAGGTTATCGAAAGACCTTCTAAACAATTCGCAATTCGCAATTTTCAGTGTAAGAACGGGCCTTGACCGATCTTATACACTAGGTTCCCGACGAACACGCACTGCCCTTACACCTACATCTCACCCTTGCTCTGAGTCAGTACGAGCAGCACGCTAGAACACGCTTTGAGTGTTCGTGCCAGGCATGCACACCTTCTTTTCCGGTTACGCATTTTAACTCGGCCGGGGGTGGTACATTACGTAGGGTTTGATGCAAGTATAAGCGCCTAACCATTTAAAGTGTGCCTATTAACTTTCATTAAAGCAAAAACTGTTTTATTTTTTGTTTGAATTCAAAAACTAATTGTTATTTTACTGTGTATTATTTTCTCCTGAAATCTTCCCTAGTGTTGAGTCTGTTTATCTGTTGCTATTTCTTTTGTCGCGGTGTTTTGTTACAATTTTTGGTCCTAAGCATGTTATAAAAGTTTACCAAAAATACAATAGTAATATTTGTGTTAATCCTTTAACCATTCCATAAATTGAGTAAGGGCTCAAACCTCACTTGTTTGAAAAAAGGGTGAAGATTGAAAACAATTGACAGTAAAAGAGAATTTATTTTAGAAAAATCAAGTATCAATAGTAAGAAAATGATGAGCGTATTTTGAAGAATAAATATGAGAAGCTAGATGTATTAGATGTAAAATTAGACAATAGTTAATAAATAGAGATACAAAACAAGCTTAGATTATAGTAATGATAATTAATAGGACAGATAAAGAATTATTCAAATAAATAAATTCGCAATAAAATCAAAAAAGATTAGGCGAATGATAAATAGACTTGATATTAATAGTACATTAAGGAAAAGTATATTTTTAAGGAAAAAAAAACAAAACAAAGTTTGTTACAGCAGTATCAATTGATAGAAAACAGTGGAAAAGCTTTGAGAGATAAGAGAATCAAAAGTTAGTAAAATCAAAATCAAATGATGGATATTAAATAGAAGAATTAGTGAAGAAGAGAGAATCAGTAGAGCAAATTAAAAACAGGACATAGGTGGTAGCTGAGAATGAAGAGAAGAGAAACCCCGTTGTGGGATGTTTCAGGTACATTCACAGCAGTTGACTCAACATACTGCGAATCAAAACAATACCGTCTACAATCACAAATTACTTCCCTTTCCCACATTGTCGCGCCCCTTTCTTTTAGCCGTGAAAAAAAAGACCTTCTAAACAAGTAACAAAAAATAAATCTAGCTGTACGCTATCGGAGTAATGAGTAGGGTTAGTGATTTTTCACGCTCAACAAATGCAATTTTCACGGGGACTAAATTAAAAAAACACATAATTTCACGGACAGTGACATTTTTTAAAACAGCCATAAAATTCTTTTGTAAAAATTACAGAAAGTACTGGTTATATTTCATTTTTGATAATTCTTCAAACTACTATAAATTTTAAGCATCAATTTATAACATAAACATTTTCTGAAAATTTAATGTTTGTTATTTGCAGATGGGACCCAAAAAATAAAACAGAATGTGATGTTTGTAGTACGTACTCTCCTCACAATTCTTCAAGCGTCCATGGCGCGGTGGTAGCGCGCGGATCAGTAACCTAGAAGTTGATGATTCAATTCTCGTTCTGTAAAAAAAATGCAATTCAATCAATCAGCGGTCGGTAATGTCGATAATTGTCGGTAACGGGCAAAAATGTCATACCCCTATATCGCAAAAAATGCATGAGGACAGATTTCATGCACATTCTGATATACTTTCATGCCGCTATGTATTACAATCATGCGACCGCCGGTTGGGTATACTTTTAGAAGAAGTTTTCATTAAAATTTTGAAAAGTTGAAGGCATTTTCAGTAGAACAATTTTTTTACAAAATGTAAAAAAAAAAGATTCGTGCTTCGAATTCAGTTTAAAATGCAATATGAATTGATAATTTTACAAACAAAACTATTTTTAACAAATTTTAGGCAAAATTCTGACTTTTTAACAATTTTACCTAAAATTTATATGTATTTTGTTAAAAAGCTTATAAACTTAGTTAACTAAATATAAACATTGATTTTTTTTGTCAAAAACTATATCAGCAACCTTAGCGATGGTACATTCGACGCAAAAATAAAATTTGAACACCTTTAACCTGATTTTAACAACAAACACTATGACTATCAAAGTCACCCCGGAATTCAAAATAAGAATTTTCAACGCAACTATTTTTTTAAACACCGGTCCCGGTGGCAAATTTTGAGACGAAATTTGTCTGATCACACCTTCCATCAGACAGAGAAGTACATGTTGACCCCGGTCTAACCTAGAGGTTAGGTCGTTAGCTCAGTCCGGGTGTAGGAGTCATCTACCTGGGTCCTGCCTCGGTGGAGTCGCTGGTAGGCAGTTGGACTCACAATCCAAAGGTCGTCAGTTCGAATCCCGGGGTGGATGGAAGCTTAGGTGTAAAAAGTGGTTTGCAATTGTCTCAACAACCAAGCCTTCGGACACCTAGTTTCGAGTAGAAATCTCGTAATCGAGAACGCCAAGGCAATGCTGTAGAGCGAATAATTTGATTTGATTTTGATTTTTTTTAGAAATAGTGCATGGACCTTGTGTGGAATACCCTAGTACATGTTTTAAACTATTATCTTTAAAACATGTACTAGGGTCTTGAGAAAACCCTTACCAGTTGGAAAATATTCCAAAAATAAATTAAAATCCTATCAATGTCACCCCGGTTTACTGCCCATGTTCGCATAAATGTCCCATATGCATAAACAGCAAGCTGAGAAAAACGCATTTGAAGTTTGTCCCACACATAAGGCTACGTGTTAAGTTTTCGTGAAAAAACTGGATTTCCTCCTGATTTCTAGATCAAAGTACTGGATGTTATAGGCTTTTCTGAAAGAGCACACGATTTTGAATCAAACTGCATCATTAACTCAAAAACGATGAAAATGCATATGGGAAATTTATGCGATCATGGGCAGTTTAGCGGTACATTTTTTCTTTGTACAAATCTGGAGTTTAAAAAAACGTCCTATAAACTATTGGCCTTAATTTTTTTATGTTTACAGGACCTATTTAAAAAAGCTCTTGAATTTGACATGATTATATAACAGTGCAAAACATAACTAATTTTTCTAATCTTCTGCCATAATACATCATTACAGTTTAAAACATTTTCAATCAATTATATCAATTACATCGACCAGTTTTTTGAGAAAGTTCTTTAGAAAAAGTAACAGTTTTAGTTTAATATAGACTAAGATTAAAAGTGACTTTCTCTAAAAAATTTAGATATTTATATGATAAGCATTCCCATCTGCTCCAACCTTCCATCGGATGAGGAAGTAAAATGTCTGTCCCGGCCTTGGTTGTTAAGCACCGTTTTTACGCAAAAAAATAAATAAAATAAAACTTAGTCAGACAGCCAGATCCAACATGGACTCTGCGCTTCCCATTCCCCATTGTTCTGATGGTCGAAAAAATAAAACGCAAAAAGTGGCCTCAACTTACTCGCTCGATCGTGGGCTAAACTTCCTGCGGCAGCAGCGAATTACCAGCGAAAATGTGTCTTGTTAAAACGAAGTAAAAAATGAATAATTAAACAGGCACACCGTAAAAAACAAAACTCGTCAGCGAGCGACTGCACAACACTTTTATTTTGCACTGCAAAAAACAACGACACTTCACTTGGAACAAATGCTTTGAAAACTGGCTAATTGCGCTCGCACACACTACTTTTGCTTGCTTGCTGGATCGCGCGTTCAACACGGCCAAAGCACCAAAGAACAGCGCAGGAAAGAACTAAAATTCACAACCGAATGTCACACGCTCTGGAGTCAAACTGATCGTCGCGGGTCGATCCCGGGAAAGAAAAACGAAACAGTTTGACACACACACACAACGACCACAAACACAAAGGTTGCTTTGCTGTGGCTGAAGTTGCGATCGCGATCGTCGGTGGGGGGAAATTATGGGGAGGGAGGATTCTCTCCCTGGCTCTCTTTTGGTAGCAAGCCAAGCAAGCCCTTTCTTCTCTGTTGTTCAGTGTTGCGCGATTCGGCGACGCCGAATCGCCGGTGCATCGCTTAAGCTAGAAAGAGAATTGAGAGAATGGACAGAAAGGTATATTCTAAAGACAGATTGCATTCTCTCTTTAGTTTAATAATTTTCATGGAAAATATTTCACTTATATCATTTTATTTTCTTCTTACTTTACATTAAATTAAATTGTAAATTTTACAATATTATTATTTACAATGAACAAAACAATATCTTAAGAGGCAGTATTTGTAAATATTGCTCGGTTTGTTCTAGAGGTCGTATCGAGGTGCTCCGATTTTGATGAAACTTTCAGCGTTTGTTTGTCTATACATGAGATGAACTCATGCCAAATATGAGCCCTCTACGACTAAGGGAAGTGGGGTAAAACGGGCTTTGAAGTTTGAGGTCGAAAAAAACATTAAAAATCTTAAAATTGCTCGCATTTCCGTAAAACTTCATCAATTCCAACTCTCTTAGATGCATTCGAAAGGTCTTTTGAAGCACTTCAAAATGTGCCATAGACATCCAGGATTGGTTAGACTTTTTCTCATAGCTTTTGCAAATTACTGTTAAAAATGGATTTTTTTAAACCTTAATATCTTTTTGCAACAGCCTCCAACACCCATACTCCCATAGGTCAAAAGATAGGTAATTTCATGGACTATAAGCCTTCAGAAATAACTTTTTGGCCAATCGCAGTTTTTCTCATAGTTTTTCGAATTTTCTATAACAAACATTTTACAACGTTAGTTTTTGCCCTGTAGGCCGTCATAGCGGCACATATTGGTCTCAATTTTGTCATATTCGGATTCCTCGGACAATTTCACGTAAATTAGAAGTATTGGAGTTGTAAATTTGAATGGAAAAAATGCCATTTAAAATCAATTAAAATATTTTTTAACATTTAGTCGGATTAGGGGAAAAACAGATATTCGCCTACTTGATACAGCATTTGACGTTTTGATCACAAGGTAAATAAGATCTATTTTTTTTCGAAAATGCTTTATTTAATTATTTTTGAAATCAAATTTACAACTTCAATACTTCTAAATTACGTGAAATTGTCCGAGGAATCCGAATATGACTAAATTGAGACCAATATGTGACGCTATGACGGCCTACAGGGCAAAAACTAACGTTGTAAAATGTTTGTTATAGAAAAATCGAAAAACTATGAGAAAAACTGCGATTGGCCAAAAAGTTATTTCTGAAGGCTTATAGTCCATAAAATTACCTATCTTTTGACCTATGGGAGTATGGGTGTTGGAGGCTGTTGCAAAAAGATATTAAGGTTTAAAAAAAATCCATTTTTAACAGTAATTTACAAAAGCTATGAGAAAAAGTCTAACCAATCCTGGATGTCTATGGCACATTTTGAAGTGCTTCAAAAGACCTTTCGAATGCATCTAAGAGAGTTTGAATTGATGAAGTTTTACGGAAATGCGAGCAATTTTAAGATTTTTACCCACTTTCCTTAGTCGTAGAGGGCTCATATTTGGCATGAGTTCATCTCGTGTATAGACAAACAAACGCTGAAAGTTTCATCCAAATCGGAGCACCTCGATACGACCTGTTACACATTGGAGAAAAACTCGCTCTTAATAAAAAAATTATGAAGCAAAAAAACTCAAACATTCAATATTACGCCCTTTTGAAATGTTAGTCTTGATTCAAAATTTGTAAAAATATTGTTTTCGAAAAGATCAGAAAAATTTAAGAATGTTTATGTTTTAATATAAAAAATTGGACCATTAGCTGCTGAGATATCGACATTAGAAAATGGTGGGTTGTTTGGCTTTTCTTTAAGGTGAAGCCGTTGATCATTTTCGAAGAAAATTGATCATCACTATAAAATATTCTGTATTAAATTCAATTTAACGAATTTCAGCACCAAAAGGTATCAGCATGTGCCGGCCGGTTGTTGCCTTCTTGAAGCCACTGAAAGAATTTTTGATCGAAATCAAATGTGCTTCAAAATTTATATAATTTTGTGGCACAGTCATTGACGTCCTAGTTGGCAATCATTGATTAATGACGATTTCAATAACTTTACAAGGAATGGGATAATCGTTACCAAAAGGAATCAGCATGTGTAGGGCACTATTCTAAACAACTTGTTGAAAAAATTTCATCAAAATATTGAAAGCGAGGCAAAATTTATATCTTTGAACGAAAAATCATGACAATGATGGAAGTCTTCACGTATACGCACTTCGGAAGGAATCGGTCATGAAAAATTTCAAATGGGCAACAGCGGCAGAGTAAGCAAGCCAGAGAGAGGTAAAGAAAAGCCCCAAGAAATCGCTCCCTCTCCTTTGTTCTGCTGTTCGTAAAGCTGTTTCTTGACCCCTTTCCTTCCGATCAGCGTACTAGCCTTAAGCCGTTGTATCTCAGCAACCAGAGGTTTAATCTTCAGTGTCTCTTAGAAAATTTTATTGCAAATTTTCTGAACTTCTCAAAACTCATGGTCAATATTTTAAAAAATGTGGCTATATGTATCTCGAAAACGGAGCCCTTCATCAATAAATGTCAATTTTACATAAAAAAATAAGGTCAAAACTTGTTTATGCATAAAATTTCGATTTTTTTGTAAAAATCACCATTTAAAAAAAAAACGTATAACTCGGCGGCAGATTTTTTGACCATACTTCTCTGTGACTCAAAAGTTGCGGGTTTTGTCCCCTAAAACAAATCAAAAAATCTCGATAATCAATAAATAGTTATTTTGGGAAATTGAGTTTTTGTAAAAAAAAAATTAATAGAAAAACAGGCAAAACTTTTTTCAGTGTTCCAAATAATCAAACCATCCACATTAACGACCCCCCGGGTCTTTTGTGGTCTCTATTGCTAGTTTCTGCTCGAACCTAGGAGTCCGAAGGCTTGAATGGGGAGAGCACCCAAACCTCTTTCTACTCCAAGGAACCTTCCACCCCAGTGTTTGAACTGACGACCTTTGGATTGCGAGTCCAACCGCCGCCAGCGATTCCACGGGTGTAGGCTTATGGTACGTTCGTTTGAAGAGCCGGTGCGGCACTGAGTGCCGCACTCGTCGGTGCCAGTTTTGGTTCAATCGAACGTCATTTGTCAGTGCGCGTGGAACTCGCATGAAACTGAAAAAATATCGAGTGCGGCACTAGAGTTTCAGTTCCAAGATGGCGGCGAAACTCGTGCGGAACTAGCGCGAGTTTCTTCAAACAAACACTTTGACAGCTCTAAGTGCGGCACTCAGTGTGGAACTAGCCATCAAACGAACGTACCATTAGTTTGGTGTGTTGTTTGTACTTATGGCATGGAGACAACTCCTACACCTGGAATGACTTAACGGCCTAACAACCAAGGCCGGGACCGACATTTTACTTCCTCATCCGATGGAAGGTTGCAGCAGATGGGAATCGAACCCAGAATCATCCGCTTACAAAGCGGACAGCGTAATCATTCGGCCACGCACTGCCAGTGTTCCTATTTTTTCTAAATAGTCCTCAACAATGCCTACAACCGAGCCTACAACTTTGCCGAAGACACCAAATTGATCAGAAAAGTTACTCAAAAGTTACAGCTTATTTGAATGTTTACGTACCATTTTTGTATGGACAGTTGTCAAATAGAGTTATCTACGTGCGCATGTATTGCGTATCCAGGTTTTTAAGCGAAAATGGCGTTCGAAAGGTGAACGCCCGAAATGTCAAAATCACGCAGTGCTACCAACATTACGATAAAAGTGTGCCATGGCATGACAGCCACATTTTTTTTTCTAATGTTGGTGTTGCTGCGCGATTTTGACATTTCGGACGTTCACCATTCGAACGCCATCTTCGCTTCAAAACCTCGATACGTACACGTAAAAGATTGAGGTTAAATTTTGTACCACCAGCAAAACAAATGGTGCCCTAGTGTGTGTGAGATCGGGCTTAGATAACTCTATTGTAATTGTAAGGAGACTTGTATGGGTTAACTAATGATCCAAAATAGCTTCTTTGGTCAAAGGAAAGGCCCCCACAAAATTTGAGCCAAAAAAATAAAATAAAAAAATGGTTGAAATCGGCCGATTTCGTAGAGAATTGCTCACGTTTAAAATTGGACCAATAGTTTCCGAAATATTGTCATTTAAAAATTACAGGCTAATTAGGTGACACTTAGAAGAAATATTTTTTATCAATTTTCTTTGTGAGACTGTAACTCTGAAACTAATAATTGTTCCCCGACTTTCAAAGTCCCAGATAAAAATTTATTGGGATATAAAAATCGGCTATTTTTTGCAATATTATTTATTGTATATTTTATTCGGTTGAAACTTTTTGGGGGCCATTTTGAGTCATTGGTTCACCAATACAAGTCTCCAAACAATATTGGCAGATCAAAATATTCAAAAATCCATAGGGCTTTTGTTAATTTGATTTGGTTAACCGCGGTGGATTTTCTTGAAATAATTCGAACTGTCAAAAATCCACCAAAACATCTACCACATTGATCACACAAAAAACTGTGGTAGAAAAGTATCCACCGGTAGATCCTTTGGTGGATTTTTGACAGTTCGAATTATTTCAAGAAAATCCACCGCGGTTAACCGAATCAAATTAACAAAAGCCCTCATATGTTTTGAAAGAATTTTCTGATCGATTTAGTGTCTACGGCAAATTTGTATGTATCGATGAGGACTATTCAGGAAGTAAAGAAAAATATTGCAATGAGAAAAATATTGCAAATTCTTAAATTAAATTCTTTTTTTCACTAAACAAAATCTTAAAATCGATATTTTTTATTTTTGAAAATTTTAAGGAAAAATATAAAGAACTTTTGAACTATAGAGAGGCACAAATTTGTTAGCCGGGCAAAATGTGACTTTTAAAAATATTTGTACTAGCCTTACAGACAATTCTAAAGGGCAATAATAAGTTTATTTTATCTAAAAGAATGCATTTTGTCGTTTTTTTTTTTTGAAGTACTCTTCAGTGACTTTTTCTGAAAATATTTTTTGCGAAAAGTTAAGAAAAAATCCAAAAATATCGTCTCAGAAATATTACAGATTGGACCTCTTGTTGCTAAAGTGAAGAAAAGAAAAGAAAAACCAACAGGAAAATTGATTTTCAAATCCCCATTCAAGCAACTCCCATTTAATCAGCAACTTACTAATAGTAGGTAGTACAACTTTTGATGTTGAAAAATGCAACATTTGGTAATTTTCTGATCTCTCCGAAAAAATAATTGAACCTTTTTGAATCAAGATTAACATTTTAAAAAGGCATGATATTTAATATTTGGCCGAATATTTTGCTTAAAAATATTTAATGTGTTGCTTGAAACGGATTTTGGATAACCTAATAAGCGGAGTTATGACGAAGTGCACAAATTTCGACTTTTATTTACGGATTTTGACTCAGGATTTTTCTAATGGATTAAAAAGGGAGGCGTAAGAAACAAAAACAGACAGTTTACTTAATCGTTCTACAATTTATTAGAATATAACAAACTAAGGCGAATAAATTAACACATCTTGCACCTTAAAAAGCTATTTCGCTATGTGTGTGGGTCACGTAGTTTAAACTTAAGACAAAAAGGTAATAATATAGGCATATTGTTTTGTTTCGTGTTTTCCTATCGGCATACATTCACCAAGTTTTTACGCATCATAAGTTGTATTCTCTGTACAAAAAAAACAACAACATTTAGATAACACAAGTAGTACACGTCTTTTCCTGATCGCCACTCGCGTTTTCACAGGCCAATGTACGAGCAGAAGCAAAAGGTGATGAACAGTATCAGCACGATTGCGAATATTGCCACCCAGGCCGGCAGCGAGTCTGTAAAAAATGAGAGAATAAAATTGATTATTACATTTTTTTTTTCGATTGCATTGGGGGCGCCTTACGTCTGTACTGCAAGCTGTGTACGCACACTCGATTGTCGACGGAGATGGACAGGACGGCTGCTTCGGTGTCTCCGGTAACGGCCGGTCCGTCAAAGTTGGTCACGGGCAGAAATTGCAGCCCGGTCACGAACATGGCATGCGCGTGCGGAACATGCAACACCCGCTGCAAGCTAAATGCAATGTAGATCGAAACGGACCCGCTGAACATGGTTCCGACGGCGACGAAGCGTCCATCGTCACGGACGGCCAGCGCTGCCAGCGACTCGTCAATTTCCACCACCCTGGACAGGCGTCCACTCTCCGGGTCCCACTGCTGCAGCAGACCCTTGGCTTTGCCGGATTTTGCGAACGGATTCGCCAGCGTGAACAGCCGATGCTTGTCCTTTTGTCCTTCGATAACGCCGTACCGACAGCGCTTCAGCAAGTATCGCGTGCCCTCTGGCGGGTTCCAAGTAAGTTTGCGAGACTCCTTTTCCGGATTGATGGACCATATCACACCGAGGCCATCCTTGGCGATCGAAACCACGTTCTTGCTGTCCGGACTAAAGTCCAAATCGTCAATCTCCTTTGTGTGAGCGGAAATGTCCGCCCGGAGCGTCATTTTGGGAAAGTTCCACAACCGCAAGTGGCCGTCCATTCCTCCCGTGGCCATAATCCTCCCGTCGGGGCTAATTCTCACAACTCGCTGCAGCGGTTCCAGCTCGGTAAAATCCGTCTGAATCGAATCGCCCGTTTTAATCTCGAATCGAATTTGCTTCCTAACCGGCGCCGACTGCTGCTGCTTGTCCTTTCCCTGTCCCTTGGTCTGCTCCGGAGTCTGGCCACCGGCGGCCTGTCCGTTCGACTGCTGGTAGGACACATTCTTGCGCTTTCGCATTCCGTCCACGGAACCCTCCGACTTGCCCCCTCCGATGACTTCGCCGTCGGTTGAGGTGATGATCGGATTCACCAGGTACATCTGGCAGTGACTCTCCTGGCCGGCCATCAGCAGCGTGCGCTTTTCGTCGTTTTTGACCGCCAAGTTCATCACCACCGTCGGGCCGGTTTCGTGCCGGATGACCTCGTCTGCGACGTATTTTTCACCGTTGTGGTGGACTTCGTAAATTTCCTGAAAAAATGAATTTGCGTATAAAGAATAAAATTAAATCCCTTTTAAACTTTTTTTTAAAGCAAAATATTTGAAAAAAAAAAAAAAATCTGGTCAATTTACTAAGTTTACTAGGTTAAAGATAAGAGTTTTTTGTCGTTCATCGCAAGCTTAATACTGAAGATTTGGTAAAAAAATGGAAATAATGATTCTTTGAATTGCGATTTTGTTTTTTTATTAGAGGCCGATGTAAATATATTTATTATTAAGTTAAAAAACCTCTTTAAAAAAACCTCTTTAAAAATCAAGGCCTTATTTTCAAAATAAGTTGGCGACCAAAACATTTTTAGAAGTTTTAGTGATACGTTTTGCTCATAAATAATTAAGTTTTCATATTTCTAATTCAAACTTATCGATTATTTTGCTAATTGGATTCTACGCCAGACAGCTCCATAGTTTTTATTGTCAAATTACAAGGCAAACAGTATATTTAAGTCACTATTTCCACCAAGAATCTACTCACAAATCCATTGGCCACTCCGGTCTTGGAGGCTCCGCCACCGCCCGCTACAAGGACGTGTCGACTGGTCAGCATCTCGATCGCGTACAGCGGAAAATTAACCCTCGCCAGCAGCCCATCGTTGGGTTTCCTTGTCGGGGCCATCACAACCCAGCTTCACTCCTTTCCCGACTGTGTCCTTCAAAATCACCGAGTCCCGATTCGCGAGTCCTGTCACCAATTAAACGGAATCTGCTACAACAGTTTCGAGTTCCGTTCGTCCGTGGACAGTGAAAACATTTGCCTTGGACACTACTTTCGCCTGCTGCCTGACAACTTCCACGTACTTTCTGTCAGTGTTGGGGTCTGCTGATTTGCTGTGGTAACGGAGCGAAACAGAGAGGGAGAAACGTCAAATGGGGGAAAACGTAACGCAGCTGTTTTAGTGCGCGCGCCGGTTTTCTGTAACGGTACGTAACGGGCAGTGGTGCATGTAAAAATAAATAAATATCGAAATAATATTTATTTAAAAAAAATTAATATATAATACAGAAGAGGTTTACATCGCAGTCGGGAGCTGGTTGGATGATCCTGGAACTGAATTTGGTGAGAGCGTTCTAATTTATATCATATTATATTACTGCATTTTAATGTTCATAATATTTATCAACCAATGCCCACTACTTCATTCGTCGGTGAAGTATCCCATCAAACCCTTTCCCCTTCCAAATCCGGATATCTTGAAGGTCGTCTAAGTTCTTAGGCATCTCTATAGGGTATCCAATCATCAAATCCCTCCCCACCTCCCCCGTTGATCGTGAGGAGTCGACCAAAAGGACAAATCTGGAGTTTTTTTTTGAAAAGGTCCAATAAACCAAATTTTCCAGTTTTTGCTTTTTGGGTGTTTTTGAAACCGCCTTGAGTCAGGGATATTAAAAAACACCCAAAAAGCAAAAACTGAAAATTTGGTTTATTGGACCTTTTCAAAAAAAAAAACTCCAGAAATGAGTGGTGATGTGTCATTCGGCACACTCCTGACGCATTCATTTTCCTTATCGGCGCCAACCTAGCTATTGCGAGCTTTATGCTCGGCTAGAGTACGGTCAACCAAACTAAGCTAAGCTAAGCTAAAATATATATATATATATATATATATATATATATATATATATTATATATATATATATATATATATATATATATATATATATATATATATATATATATATATATATATATATATATATATATATATATATATGACGAGTTGGTGTTTATTCGGGGAAAGAGAAGGAATTCACAGTGGGTGGTGTTTAAATAATATCTTGCGCGTGGCATGGCCTGCTGCGCCTAAAGCTACTTAAAACTAAAACCAGGGTCGCACTTAGGGTTGACTCACAACACCCCCTCTCAAACCTAACGTGCTTCGATGCTTCTTGAATGAAACAGCTGGGAGACCCTTGGTGAAGACATCTGCGAGCTGGTCCTTTGTCGGGATGTACTGCACCTTGATGAGCTCGTCCTGGATACACTCACGGATGTAGTTGTAGCGTATGTCCAGGTGTTTCATCCGCTTCTGGTCTCGTGGCTCCTCCGCGATGTGAATGCACGACTGGTTGTCCTCGTGAATTACAGCCGGCGCGTCCAGCGCGATCCCGAAATCGCTCAGCAGGTTCATCAGCCAAATCGATTCGCAGGCAGCTTGGCTGAGGGACACGTATTCGGCTTCGGTCGACGAAAGTGACACAGTGGCCTGCTTCCTGCTTGTCCACGAGACTGTGTTGCCGAACACCTTGAACACGAACCCAGATGTTGAGCGGCGATCGTCGATGTCGCTTCCCCAGTCCGCGTCCGCGAATCCCACCAGCGGGTCGGCGGTCTCGGACCGTTTGTACTCCAGGCTGAACTCCTTCGTTCCTTGCAGGTACCGCAGGACACGCTTCAAGTGGATCCAATGCGTGTCAGTGGCGGCGCTCTGGAAACGGCTCAGGAAGTTCACCGCGATGCTGATGTCGGGCCGCGACGACAGCATCAGATACGTGAGGCATCCGATTAGCTCACGGTAAGGATGCTCCGTGACTGCTTCTTCGTCCTTCTTGCGAGCCAGCTTCACGTTCGCTTCCAGCGGGGTTCCGAGGGGCTTGCATTGGTCCATCCCAAATCGCTTCAGTAACCCGGAAACGTACTGAGACTGGTTGATGGTCAACGTACCTTTCTCGACGTCGCGCTCGATCTTCAGTCCTAGGAAGTTCCGAAGCTCCTCCAAGTCTTCCATCTCGAACTCTTTGGCCAGCTGCACCTTCACGTTCTTCAGCTCCTCCAGAGAGTTGGACGCCAGCACAATGTCGTCCACGTAGAGCACCAGGTACAGTTTAACGTCCTTCGTGACCTTCGTGTACAGACAGCAATCGTACGGCGACCGCTTGAACCCCAGCTTGAGGATGAACTGGTTGAACCTCTCGTTCCAGCTCCTTGGCGCCTGCTTCAAGCCGTACAGGGATTTGTTTAGCTTGCATACCTTACTCCCCCTCTCAAATCCTGGAGGCTGTCGCATGTACACGGTTTCGTTCAGGTGCCCGTTCAGAAATGCTGTGCGGACATCCATCTGGTGCAGGTGAAGATTTTGCTGAACCGCTACAGCCAGCAGCGTGCGAACGGTGCTCATCCGGACGACAGGGGCGTACGTTTCCTGGTAGTCGTACCCCGCACGTTGCGAGCACCCCTTCGCGACGAGCCGTGCTTTGTACCTGGCAGCGGTACCGTCTTCCTTCTTTTTGATTCTGAACACCCACTTACAGGACACAACTCGGCGACCAGCGGGAGCCTCGACGAGGTCCCACGTGCGGTTCTTCTCTAGCGACCGCAACTCGTCGTCAATAGCACGCTTCCACAGCGGCCAGTCGTCGCGTTTCTGCAGCGCTTCAATGGTGTCGGGAATCTCGTCCACGTAGGCCTCGGCGTTCAACGCAAAGGCGACGCAGACGTCGTGGTCGTGCCTCGCAGGCCGCTTTTGCTCCAACTCGTAGTCGGAGAATCGGGCCGGACGCTTCCTGGCACGTCCGCTTCTTCTTTCAGCCGCAGCTTCCTCCTGTTCCGGTGCTGCGTTCTCTTCTGGCACTTGGTCTTCTTCTTCGGGCACTTCTTGGTCAAAGACTTCGTCATCTGACTCGGATTCGGCCTCGGAGTCCACTAGCACTTCCACAACTTCTTCTTCTTCTTGCTCCGGATCAGGATCATCGTCACTGTCCAGATCTTCGTGTTCTTGTTGGCGCACGATAGAATCTGAGACCATATGATCGTCCGTGTAAACTTGATTGTGCATCACTTTTTCTTCCACTTTTACGTCTCTGGCGACGATCACTTGCTTCTTCACAGGATCCCACAGACGATAGCCATTCATCCCGTAGCCGACCAGGACACACACATGGCTCTTCGCGCTCAGCTTCGACCGCTTCTCCTTCGGAATGTGGGTGTACGCCTTGCTGCCGAAGACACGCAGTTTCGACACGTTTGGCTTGCGTCCGAACCACATCTCGTACGGCGTTTTCGCGTCCCGAAGCGCAGCCGTGGGACTCCTGTTGATCACGTGCACCGCAGCCAGCACCGCTTCACTCCACATGTTCCAGTCGATTTCCGCGTCCTCCATCATGGCACGTGCACGCTCCATCACCGTCCGGTTGAACCGCTCCGATTTCCCGTTCTGTTCCGGAGTGTACGGTACGGTCGGTTCCATGACAATACCAGCATCGTCGCAGTACTTCTTGAACTCGGTGTTGATGTACTCACGGCCGTTGTCACTTCTCAGTCGGGCAATTTTGGTTCCGAAGTGAGCAGTGGCCATCGCCGCGTACTTCCGGAACGCATCCAACACCTCACTCTTCGCCTCAAGGATGTAAACAGCAGCGAAGTGAGTGTAGTCGTCGATGAAGCTCACGAACATCTTCTTGCCGTTCCAGGATGCCGGGTTGAACGGGCCACACACGTCGGAGTGGATGAGCTCCAAGGGACGCGAAGAACGAGGCTTGGTCGCTTCTTCAAACGGCAACCTCGCTTGCTTCCCCTTCATGCAGCACTCGCAAATCTCCTTCTCTGGCTTCGCGTTCTTTCCAACATCCAGTCCCTCGACCATCTCGTTCCGGATCAGCTTCATCAGACCAGTATTCCCGATGTGTCCGTACCGGCGATGCCACAGCGACAACTTGCTCTCCGACTCACCAACCATGGCCGATCCACGCACGACTTTCACATCCAGCTCGTACAAACGCCCGTTCTGTTTCGCCGTACACTTGACCTCTCCGTCCTTCGTGATTCGCGCACCTTTCTGGCCAAAAATCACCTCCATGCCGCGCTCGGCAACCTTCTTCACGGAGAACAGGTTCGTCAGCAATCCAGGCACGTACAGAACGTCGCGAACCGTGCAGTTCAACGTCCGCGTTCCGATGTCGGCCTTCATTTTGACGTCACCAACGTAGCGACCCTCGAGCGTCACTCCAGCCTTGGCCACGTTGATCACCGTGGGGGATTCCATCCGTCGTATGTTCACCAGTAGACCCTTCTCGCCAACCATGTGCTCGGACGCACCACTGTCCAGCACCCACCGGAACTTTCCGTGTGTCTCCACGCTGTTGGCTTCTTGCGCTACTGACACAAACGACACGTCATCGTTCGCACCGTCCTTCGTTTCCGCCGCGTGTGCCTTCCCCTTCTTCCGGCGATGCGAGCTTCCGGCGGCCTGTTCCGCTTTCTCCTTCTCCGGGCAGTCCGCCTTCTTGTGTCCAGGTTTGCCGCAGGCGTGGCACTTGAACGTAAATTTGCCGCCTTTTCCCGCAAACGCTGAACTCGGCTCCGCCTTGGGCTCAACCTTCACTGCAAGATGGTGCCGTTCCACG
This sequence comes from Culex pipiens pallens, assembly GCF_016801865.2. Classification (NCBI taxonomy): domain Eukaryota; kingdom Metazoa; phylum Arthropoda; class Insecta; order Diptera; family Culicidae; genus Culex; species Culex pipiens. The sequence continues at coordinate 48,077,376 of NC_068938.1, forward strand.
TCCTCGTTCAAAAGCCGTGACTTGATGAATTCCATCGAGCATTGCTCGACCGGCAACGTCTTCAGCACGGTAATCAGCTGGGCGTAGGACTTCGGCATCGATTGCAGCAGGAAAAACACTTGCACCGGCTCGACGAACTTGATGTTGGCCGCTTCCAGCTCCCGGACCACCCTCTCGAACTCCAGAATGTGCTCCTCCATGTCCTGCTCTTCGTCATACCGCAAGGTGGTAAACTGGTTCAACAGCAGAAACACGCCGGAAACTCCCTTCTTGTCGAACGCCTTCTGGAGGGTGTCCCAAATGGCCTTCGGAGACCGCTTTCCACGGATTCTTTCCAGCTGCGAGTCGGCAATCTTGTGGAGCAGAACCGACACACACTTCGCGTCCTCTTCTCTTCGGACGTTCCGAAGCGCTTCCTTCCGCGCCTGTTCCGCCGCATCATCCGCCTCCACCGCCGGGAAAAACGGTTCCTGTTCCAGCGTCCGCTGAACACAGTGAAAAATCTTCAGTTCCCGGAGGTAGGCCTCCATCCGAAGACTCCAATTCGGCCAATTCTTCCCGTTGTACAGGTACACTCGCGGATTTTGTTCGTATTCCATCGCGAGCACGTTTCTTTCCGCGTCTTACTTCCCGAAAAACTTAACTCAAAATCGAATCGCGAAAAATGGCGTCACCTTCCCGAACTCTGCGCACGTGGAAAAAAAAAAAAATTTTCCTTCCGGTCGCGGTTACTATGGCAACGCGCCACGCGATGTGCTGGGCCACACAACCTGACGAGTTGGTGTTTATTCGGGGAAAGAGAAGGAATTCACAGTGGGTGGTGTTTAAATAATATCTTGCGCGTGGCATGGCCTGCTGCGCCTAAAGCTACTTAAAACTAAAACCAGGGTCGCACTTAGGGTTGACTCACAACAATATATATATATATATATATATATAATACAGTCATGCCCCGGTTTTGCACGCCTCGGTTTTGCACTGCCCCGGTTTTGATTCGTACAGCTGCCTCGGTTAAGCACGGCCCAGTGCTTAACTGAAGCACAGAGCTTATGGGATTTTGGCTATGTGAGAGACATTGGCTAAGCGCATGAAAAATCATGTAAACATAAAAAAATTATAGTGTTTTGGAATCGGGATGATGTCAGCTATTCATTGAAATTATGATTTCATGAAAATTTTCACAAAAATACGTATTTTTCCTGTATTTGAAAATGCAATGTTTCTCGAAAAAATACTCAAAATTATTCTTGATTTTATTGGTAAGTTTTAAAACGAGCACTTACAAAGAACTCACTTTCATGATTGATGAACTCCAATGCATATAAAAAGTCACAAACAGGAATAAGGGAGCAAAAAATGGGACGCGAATGTCAAGAAAATGAAGGAATTCGACGGAAATGGACATTTTTGTCTCAATTCTCTCTTGTTTTGCACAAACGATGAACGTTTTGACCGAACGATGATCATTTTGCTTTGTGCGTGTTTGAAAAGATCTCAGTGAAATCGAGAATATTGTTATTGCAATATGGGTATCAAATGATTGGAATTTTTTCATACATTTCGAATGAAAATACGTATTTTTGAAAAAAAAATACTGAAAATTTCACAATATTTTTTTACAATATGGGTATTTCGGCACACAGTTTTTACAATATGGGTATCAAACGATCAGGAATTTTTCATTCATTTCGAATGTAATAACAACATTTTTTGAAAATACTCAAAATTTTCACAAAACTACGAATTTTCGAAAAAATACTCAACATTTCTATTTTTACAATATGGGTATCAAACTTGGTATCAAACGATTTGGAGTTTTTCATACACACATTCGAAATGTATGAAAAACTCCAAATCGTTTGATACCAAGTTTGATACCCATATTGTAAAAATAGAAATGTTGAGTATTTTTTCGAAAATTCGTAGTTTTGTGAAAATTTTGAGTATTTTCAAAAAATGTTTTTATTACATTCTAAATGTATGAAATTCCCGATCGTTTGATACCCATATTGTAAAAACGGAAATTTTGTGTATTTTTTCGAAAATACGTAGCTTTGTGAAAATTTTAAGTATTTTCAAAAAATTTTTATTACATTCGAAATGTATAAAAAATCCTGATCGTTTGATAACCAAATTGTAAAACTGAAATTTTGAGTATTTTTTTTTTGAGAATACGTAGTTTTGTGAAAGTTGTGAGTGTTTTCAAAAAATGTTTTTATTACATTCGAAATGTATGAAATAATCCCGATCGTTTGATACCCATCAATATGGCGACGAACTGTCACTTTTTACACGGCGCTCACGCACACTATCAAAACAAACGTTTGCTGGTGTGTGTAGACGGTGTAGACTCCGTTTAAAAGGGTGTCAAACTAAATAGTGACCCCGTTCGTTTGACAACAGTTGGTGTCAAACCATGGGGGTTTGAGCGTACAGTACATGTTCGATAATTGGGCTGAGAACGTAGCCCAGTTACCCAATGCTGCTCGCTAATTGGGCTGAACGAAAAATGTCCCCTCGCCACCGATTTATAACATTTTCTCTACAAAATGAAAAAAATTAAGGTTGCTTAAATTTTTTTTCCAGGGCTCACCCTTAAATTTTCCTTTTCATACAAACTTGAAATATGTTTTTTTTTTGTGCAAACTCGTGACCTCCTTTATTTTAAATGCAGACGTGTCACAATACCTTAAAACATAATAAAATAAAGTAGTCCCCGTGAAAAAAAAAAAAAAACTTTTAACATTATTGTTTAAAAATAGGTTTTCAGGACAAATAAAATAAGCTGGCGGGCCTTACCTGAAACGTGAGAAAAAAGCTTGCTCGTTGAAAAATCCTTTTAAAAAAAATAATCTTAATCCGTAGCACTTGTTAGTTTTTTTTATTCGATTAGAAACGATCAATCCATTTTACACAGAGCATCTTCACACTCCCGTTTTGAAACAGTTGGCCACATCGTCGGGCAGCATCCGGGCGGCGGTGATGGCCTGCTCGGCCACCGAGTTGATTCCGGAGATGGCACGGCCGATCGAGTTGCCCGCCTCTGTCGCTGCCAGTTGGACGACAATGTCCTGCTGGTAGGCCAGATCCTCATTCAACTGCGGGATCGCGTATTCCAGGAGCTGAAGAGAAAGGCGAGAGGAGGTGTAATTTGAGTTAGTTGTTAGTGAGGAAGGGGGTCTTTTCGAAGGGTACCGATTGAAGGCAGGCGATGGTTCTGTTCTTAAGATCTGGACGGGTCAGTCCAAGACTGTTGCAATAATCAGCGGTTGTGCCCATGCTGCGGAAATTGTTGCCCGCCAGTTGGGCGTAATCGGATACGGCCGTCAGGGTACGGGAAAACGCATTCTTTTCGTCGGTTAAAAACTTTTGAAAACCCGAACTAGCGGTTGTGACGAGGGTGGCTGGTGATCCGATGTATTTCCACCAACACGTGAGCAGTTTCGACGAGCTTGAGAGACTAAACTGGATGGTGATGTTGGTATCGGCCGCAGAGATCGCATCCATCGTGGCCGAAAGATTGGCGGTCATCGTTGGTGAGATTGCTTTGGTAACTGCATCGAAAGTTGCGCTTATGTTGTCTGCCACAGGGGCCATGCTGTCCAGCAGTGCCTGACCGGTGGCGGTTAGTTCTTTGGAAATCTTATTGGCCATCGGCCCCGTCACCGGATCCGCCAGGACATATCCCATCCAAAATTTGGTCCAATCCTGGTTGTAGACGACGCCACCGATCAGAGTCTTGAACATGCTTCTTATATCCGAGGCTCGGTCCTTAATGGCACCGGACAGTGCGGTGACCGCAGCATCGACGACGGACTTTTGATAGCTTACGGTGGTAGCAATATCAGCCGTCGAGTACTGGAAAAGGATAAGTATTCGTTGAAAAACCTGACGCTCAATCTTGTGACCTGTTCAGAAATGGCTTACGTGTACCCCAACGACGACCAGTAGCAGCAAAGTGGCTAATCGCGATCGATTCATGTCTTCTCGTGATACGCACGTCAGCGATTCTTAAAAATATATCCGTGGCTGGGGACAGGACGACAGATTTATATAGATTTAAAATGAATATTCGGTTTGCGGTGCAAAAAGCCCAACTGAACAAACAGCCCAACCTGGGTTGACACTGGGGAGTGGAAAAACACGCGAATGCGAATGCAACTGGCCTTCACGCGAGTGACTTGAATTTTGTTGGTTAAATTAGGACAGTTTTGATAAAATAGATGTGAGATCAGAAGCAAAATGTGATTAATAAATTGTCTGATCACAATGTTGCCTCTGATTTTATTTTTATTTTATCAAAACGGCTCGAATTTGACACAATTAAAATAATTAATGCAATAATGCTTCTCATCTGTAGTTGGTTGGTAGTAGAAAAATCTTCAAAAGAATAAAATGTTTTGAGCATTTTCAAATCAGGCATTTACATGAATCATGGTGTCAATTTCTGGGAAAGTAAGGTAAAAACTGGATTTATATTTGCCAAGGAAAGGTCTTAGATGTCATGAAATGTTGTGCGAGGTCAGACAATTTTATAATATTGATTTTATTTTTTTCTTCCAACTTGTATGAAAATGAAAATACATTCCAGACTCGATTATCCGAAGCATCGATTATCCGAAGTTTCGATTATCCGAAGGTTTGTATAGGACTTCGGATAATCGAATCACGATCAATTTTTTTCTCTTTTTCTTGTTTTAAACATCAAATCCGAGTTCTGCGACCACATTTTAGTCAAATTTGAATAGTTGATTGCCTATTAAATAATAAAATACATTTTTTCAATATTTCGTCACCGCCATATTGGTCGCCATGTTGGATTTAAAGACTACGAAAAAAATGTTTCTCCTGATTCGATTATCCGAAGTGAAATTTTTCCGAGGACTTTGAATAATCGAGTCTGGACTGTATTTCATCTAAATTTTGAAAATCTTACGAATTTTAAAGTTTATTGTTCTCGTTTTAAAAATGCCAGTAAATTTTAAGCGTTTTGTAAATTTATTAAATAATATGAATAAACAGTCCAGACACGATTATCCGAAGGCCTCGGAAAAAATTCACTTCGGATAATCGAATCACGAAAAAAAATATTGTTTTCGCTGCCTAATTTTTTATTGTTGAGCTTAAGTATGACCCCTAAACTACGTTAATGTGATTTAAAACTTTTAAATCCAAGATGGCGGCCAATATGGCGGTGTTGAAATATTGAAAAAATGCATTTTATTATTTAATAGGCAATCAACTATTCAAATTTGACTAAAATGGGGTTGCAGAACACGAATTTGATGTTTAAAACAAGAAAAAGGAAAAAAATTGTTCGTGATTCGATTATCCGAAGTCCCATACAAACCTTCGGATAATCGAGTTTGGGCTGTAACTGTATTTGTTGGTTCTTTTGTTTTCTAATACTTTAAGTCATATCCAGAGCTTGAAAAAAGGTCACTGACAAAAATGGCTGATATGGCTCATCCATAAAGTACGTCACGCTAAAATCAGGCAAAATTTAATTTTTTGAATTATATTTTTTGATTTTCTTAGAACAATGCAATACTTCTCCGAAAACCAACGTTTTTTCATTCGAAAGTTTTGCAACTGTATCCCGCGAAGGTCATTTTCGGTTGACGCGTCTTCTGGTTAAATATTGAACCACCGAATCTCAAACAATTAGTGTGCAAAATGTGCCCGATTTAGTATAACAAGATATAAAACGTATTGTCTACCGCTCTGCCACGGTTATTACGGTGTACGGCTCACACGAGAAATGAGAAAATTAGCAATATATTGGACATTGGTGTTGGGCTTATGCGTAAGTTGGTCTGTTTGAAAAAAAAAGTAAGATTTAACGGTTTTTTTCCCACTGCAGCTAACGGTGGCCGATCCGAGTCCCGATTTTGGCATTCCCACGTGGATCAGATTTGTGTCCTATTCGAGCCCAAACATAGCTTCGTCGGCGGGGGGTGGTGCAACGGGCAAATACAACATTGACGTGGCTCTCGGGAGTTTCACCCCATCGGCCTACAACGGGACGACCAACCTAACGGATGCCGGAACGGCGCTGCTGCAGTTCACCAAGAATGTGACCGGTACGGTCAACGGGTTGCTGGCGCAGATCGCTACCTATGCTGCCGATTGGTATACTCCGCCGTCCTGCATCTTTTCGAACTTGAACAGCTCGTTGGATGCGGCGTTTGATTTCTTGAATCAAAGCTCGTCGCTGATCAGCCGGATTAACGCCACCGCTGGCAATACGACGGCCAACACGCTGAATGCTATCATTACCGTTATGGGCAGCACGTTGCAGACTATTCAAAAAAATTTGGACAAAATTTCAACCGGGGTTTTCAACATCAAGGCGTCCGGTAGTCTGTCAGCCTCTTACATTTCGTCTCAGATTCCGACCTCAGCGGCGGTTGAGTTAAGCTTGGCCTTGCAGCAACTGGCGACGACCAGCAATGCGTTCGGATCCATGCTGACCGGAGTACGGGCAGGCTTCCAACGGTCCGGGGAGGCTCTCAAGCAATTCTACACTGATATAGCGGCCACCAAAACTGCAATCAATACAACGCAGTCGTCGTTCAGCGATACGCTCAAAACAGTCACCAAACAAATTAACACCCGTATCAGTACGGGATTGACCACCATCAACACGGCCCTAACCGGAACTTTGTCCGCAATCGGTGACCTCTTGATTGATCCCATCATTAGTGAAAACGCCACGCAGGCTGCCATGTCGATCATTTCGTTCGTGGACGACGTCGCCAGCAAGTCGAAAGATGCCCAGCAGAACGTTACCGACATTCTGAACTCCCTCTTCACCGGTGCCGAAAACGTCACCCAGAACGCAACCGCCCAGATATCGCAAACCATCGAGAACGCTGTCCTCAACTTTTCCACCTCGGTCGTCGCCAACTCGGCCAACGCGGCCACTTGCAACACCCTGTACGGGCCAGCACTGTTCGAAATGGACGCCAAAACGACGACCATCATCCAGGCTTGCATGACCCGCGAGACGGCACCCGCGTACCAGCTCATCACGATCCTCGGCGACTACATGTCCATGCTGGAGGCCCAGTTCACTGCGTACGCGGCACGTGTCGCCCAGTGCACCAGCTACGGTTCGGCCTCTTCGCCAAAGAGCACCAAGGCCGCCATGAACGCATGCTTCGGAAATGTAAGGAAAAATTCTTGAAAAACTCCCCAATGAAATGAATTCTAATCTCTTCCCCGTTACAGTTTGTCAACACAAAGAACCAAACAATCGCGGACCAAACGGCCCAAGTGCTGGCGGTCAACCTGATTATGGAGTTCGAGACCGTGTCGCAGATTCATCGCATCGAGAACTGCGTCAACGGAGGACTTAACGAAACGATCGTGCAGGCCCAGGCGCTGACCAACTCGATCACCACGTGTTTGACCACGGGAAGCAAGTGAGAAATGTTATACATACTTAGCGGAGCAATAAAGTGTCGATTAATTATTGTGGTTTTCTTTGGGATACATTCAGCGGGTTTAGGTAACCTAAAAAGGTATTCCAGTGGACTCTCTCGATGTCGACTGAAAATTTTATTGACAGATCGAGAAGATCGACAGCCAGAGAGTCGACTGAAGAAAATTTCAAAATGGCGTCCTTTTTGCAAACTAAATGGTGATTTCATAATTGACTAGCACTTGTTACTAAGCAAGTTTTATTTAAGCAGACCACATCATGCAAAGCACTCGTTCCAGAAGTTGTCCATGGTGTGGTACAGGTGCCGTTGAACACCCACAAGGCCATGGGCTTCGTCTGGATAGCTCTAAAAAATAAAAGACAAATATCATGCAATTTGTGCAAAAAACAACTCAAACAAATCCGCTCACCATCTGTTCAAACTGCACATCCTTCTCAACGAGCGCCCGCACGTACACCATCGAGTTCTGGTAGTGCACGTTGTCATCCCCGTTGCCGTGAATTAGCAGAAACAGATGCCCCTCCATTCCGTCCACGAACCGAGACACGTCACCGGCCTCGTACCCCCTCGCATTGTCATCCTCCCTCGGCAAACCCATGAACCGTTCCGTATAGATCGAGTCGTAGAACATCCACGAGGTGACCGGAGCTACCGCGATCCCGCACCGGAACACCCGCGCGCTGTCCTTCTCCAGGGTCATCGAAGTCACGTACCCACCGTAACTCCATCCCCAAACGCCGGTCCGCTCGCTATCAATGAACGCGTACTGGTCTTGGAGAGACTTGGTCACCGCGATCAGATCCTGGATCTCCACCGATCCCAACTGGTTGTTCACCGTAAACAGGAACTCGTAGCCCTGGTTACCGGTTCCGCGACCATCGATCTGACAGTAGATAATCTGCTTGGTAGTGGTCAGATAGTCCCCGAAACCGACCGTGAATGTGTCAATGACGCGAGCCGAGTTGGGTCCACCATAGACCTGTACGATCATTGGATATTTACGCTGGTTGTTCTCCGGAACTTCAAAGTCAATCTCCGGCGGAAGATACAGCCGCACGGAAGCCTCCATACCGTTGGCGACCGGTACTCGTAGGAAGCGCACTTGAGTCTTCTTGTAGCCGGACAACCGTTCGCGCAGCTGTTCGTTCAGCTCCCAGTCCATGACCAGCTGAAGATCGGCCGTGCGGAAAATCTGCGAGTACGATGGCGTCGGTCCGGAGCAGGTCGCGGCAAAGTACGCAAAATCGGGACTAAACGATACGCTGGCATAGTTACAGGGCGTTTCGTTGCTAAGTTTGTCCTTGAGAAGGTTACAGGTTAGACAACCGCCATCGCGATACACGTGGCGATGGTTCGGCTTGTGGGCTGGAATGGCCGTGTAGTACAGATCGTTGTTAGCTTCGTCGTATCCGTTGATGCCCGCAACGGTGAATTCCTCGGGGGATTTGAACGTGATTTGATCCCCCCGAATTTCCCAGATCCGTCTCCAACCGTGCTGATCACCCAGGAAGAAGCAGCGATCACCGGAAGCGGTGCAACGCGGGGTGTACACATCGTACCAGCCCTTAGGTTCACTCAGTCCGGCGAGCTCCGTGCAAACTTGGGACTGCACGTTGCACTTCTGGAAGGTGGCCACGTTTTGTCTACGATTCAGCCAGATTGCTCCCACGTCATTTCCAATCCAGTTGACCGTGCCCAGAATATGATCTTCACCGATCACGTCAACCGGAGCAGGGAGCTCGATCCACGTTTCCGCAAGGTTGTTCAGAGCACGAACTCGCAAATGAACCGTCGGATTCGTCGTGTTGACCTTGGGGTAGCGAATTTTGAACTCTTCTGGATACTGGTAAGCGGGATCCTCCGGCTCCCCGTAGATGTGATACGAGAACTCCTTCACTTCGGTATCATCGAAACTTGCCATAGCAAGGTGTGATCCATCGTTCGAGAACCACAAAGTGGCGTCCGTGCCGAAGACTTCCTCTACAAGAGATATCTTGTAAGATAACAGCTAGATTATCTCAAAAAAGCAAATACCTTCATAAACCCAATCGGGAACTCCGTTGTAGATCACCCCCGGTACTCCATCTTCAGTCAAGTGAACTTCTTCATCTACCACAAGATTTGGACGGTAGAACACGTTGTTGGCCTTCACATAAGCTAGTGATCCACCGGTAGGCGATAGAATACAAATCGATACCTCCTCTCCACCAGCTACATCGTACGAATTTCTGAAAACAACCCAGAAGATCACAATCATACGCTCGAATCATCACCAACCAAAGCCCTACCTCGTGACAAGATCCAAAACCGCATACTTGGACAGCGTCGAGTGGCGGAACACCGTCCGAACAGCGTACCGGATCAACACCTTGTCAAAGTTCGGCTTTACAAACTGCACGGACGCCCCCGGCCACTTGGCCTCCAGGTCCTTCGGATCCAACAGCACACTTTCGGTCCTATCAGCCACGTTCAGCCGCGCGTAATTACCATCCGCGTTGCGGTACAGCAGCTCGTTGCCCGTCAACCAGGTTCCGCTGAAGCCACGCTGTCCAAACTGGTTCGGAACCACCTCCTCGAGCGAAAAGCCCTTCAACGCATCCGCCTTAGGTTCGGTTGGGGCGGCCGCAACGGTACCCAGGATGACCCCGAGGGTCAGTAAAGTCAACTTCATAGCTGGTTTAAAAAAAATAAAAAAATCTCACGTGACCCAATTCGGACGAAATTTCAAATCAATTACCTGCTCACTTCCAGCGATGACTTTCGACTGAGGCTCGGACAGGTTGTCGAAAGGTATCGAAGGCTTTGGGTTGATCAACGGGACCGTTCATATATTGTTTCCCATTATCTTTACAGTTAATTGCGTATACAGAGATAACGTCGCCGAAATCCGAGCTGTCTCCGCGGGACATGACAATAATTGTGTGAATTGGATTGGGGGACGAGGCTTACGCTGAATGAACTTGAAACAGGTGGCAGGAGAGCCCTTGAGGAGGCGACACTCGAACGCAGGGGCATTTCCCTCCCCGATTGGGATTGGGGTATTTTTGTAACTTATGTTCTTATCAACTACTACTGCAGTAGTGGGTATATTGAGGATCTCTTTTGCAAAATATGTTGCTTTTGTAGAGTTGAAGTTGAGTTTAAGGAATTCCATAGGCTCAATCTAGTAATCGAAATAAATTTAAAAATGTTTGTTCTAATTCAACAAAATTTAAATAAACTAAATTAAATGAAGAAAGAAAGCTTAAACATCAAATCAACCATAGAATCAGAATAATAATTTCAATTATTCTATAAAACTTTAAATAAAATTTGTACCAGCCTTATAAAAAAATAAATCATTAAAATGTGTCGTTTTTAAATTGGATATCACACTTTTTTTTGATGACACGCATTTTGCAGTGACAAAAAATTCAAAAAATGGAAACATATTGAAATGTTAAAATTGATTTTCCAGTTTTGTAATCGGTTCTCAAAATAAGATATTTAAAGTATTTTTATTCGATAGTGTGTTTCATATTTAACATTCAACGTGGGCTCAATACTTCCTGAGATAGCGGAGTATTGCGCTATTTTCTAAACACATTTTTCCTGATTGTTTTTTTTTCTCAGTGGCTGCGTCTCCATAGCCAAAACTAGAGCGTAAAATTTTCCGTCCCAGGAAAAATTTTCCGGGATTTCCCGGAAAAAAATATTTCCCGTTTCCCGGGAAATTTGTAAATTTCCCGGGAATTCCCGAAATACAAGCAGAAGTATACATTTTCCTACCTTTTTGGCACCAATGTTTTGAAATTCTATTAAAAAATGGATTTCCATCTGCTGTTCATATTGAACTAATCAGCTTGTCTGTAAATTTCATGTCAAGGTTTAATTCAGATAATATTTATTTCTGAAGCATTCACCACTAGGAATATTGTTTGCTTATATGTTGGACAACAAAACTTACGCTGTTATGGAATGAATATAAACTATTTTATTTTTGACAACCATTTTTAATGGTTTTTTTTAAATATCATTTGAAAATAAGATATTTACATATTCCGGCTAAGATGAACATTGAGACTTTTTTTACCTTGAATTTTTTAAAAAGGTTTGTGTGAGTAGAATTTGTTTCTAAGTATTCGAGAAATTACAGATTGAAGTTATAAATTTATGCAGCACGTGAGCTACAAAGGGCGTAAGAGGGTTATATATGAAAAAATGTCGTTAAATTTCAACCAACTTTAAATACTCAAAAATATTTTTATCTAATTAATTTATTAGGCTGAATACCATATAACTAAAATCATATCATAAAACCATGAAAAACCATTAAAAAACAACTTCGTATCATATGAAATTTACCCAAAGAATGCAACTATATTTCAAAAACTCGCTCCAAATATTTGAAAACTTTGAGTTGTGATTTCATGAAATAGTGTTTCAAGTTAAAAAGCGCTAGAAATCAGATTTTTAAGGTAAACTCAAAAAAAGCAAAGCAATCCACTTTAACGACCCCGGGTCTTTTTTGGGCTTTGTTGAAAGTTTCTGCTCAGGTAAATTCAATGATTATTTATTTATTCACTGGTTGATTTTTTTGATTTTTTTTAAATTTTAACATTATGGTCACTGAGATTAATTTAAAAGCAATTTTATGGTTGTGAAGCATAGATTTTCACTGTCCAAACACTTTGTTTTAAAAAAATCGTTCTCAACAAAAATACTAATAATATTTTCTTTCATTTGGGACGATTTGAAAGACGGCATAACAATTAGAAAGTTTATATATTTTCTCAAAGTTTGATTTTTTATAAGCAGTCAAGCCATTAATTGATCCTCACACTCATTTCGACCATTAAAGTTGCTATACAATTTCGTTGCAAAAGATTAATCAGAAACAGGATTAGAATAATTTTCGTTAAATTTAAAATTTCCCGGGAATTCCCGGGAAATTTGTTGAAAATTTCCCGTTTTCCGGGAATTTAATAACCCCGGGAAATTGGACGCTCTGGCCGTAACCGTAAGTCTTCCGATATTATTGGATATTATTTTTTCAGGACTTTTTATAAATATATATATTTTTGTAAAATCGAATTTGAAATCAAAATCTGGAGTTTTTTTTAAAAGGTCCAATAAACCAAATTTTCAGTTTTTGCTTTTTGGGTGTTAATACCCCTGACTCAAGGCGGTTTCAAAAACACCCAAAAAGCAAAAACTGGAGATTTGGTTTATTGGACCTTTAAAAAAAAAACTCCCGAAATTTATTTTAGTGAAATTTTGATAAAAAGCAACGTTTTCAAGTTATAGCCATTTTAGGTAACTTAAAAAAAAGTCTCAGATATTCATGTTTTAAAAATTAGTGCCCATGTTTGCCCATTTTGAAAAAAAAAAATATTTTTAATAAGCTGAGAAAATTCTCTATATTTTGCTTTTTTGAACTTTTTGATATGACCCTTAGTTGTTTAGTTAGTCTTGAAATATTTTTTTGAAAATATTGTTTTTGGAAAGATCGGAAAATTTCACGAATTTTTCATATTTTAACATTGAAAATCCGACCATTAGTTGGTGAGATATCGACATTAGTGACTGTTTGGTTAAGACATAGAAAACGTCAATTGTACTGTTTTTAAACCTTTGCATGGCAATATCTCAGCATCTAAGGGTCGTATCAGCAAAGTTCAAACAGTAAAATATAGAGAATTTTTTCAGCTATTGATTTTTTTTTTCAAAGGTGGGCAAACATGGGCACTAATTTAAAAAAATGAATAACTGAGACTATTTTGAAAAAAGTTACCCAAAAATGGCTATAACTTGCAAACGGTGCACTTTATCAAAATTTCACCAAAGTACTTTTTATTGCAAATTCGTTTTTACATCGCAAAATGAAGTTGAACATTTTTTGCGACAAGTACTTCGATTTTTAGGAAAAAATCAGTATTGATTCAAAAAATCATAACTCGGTCGAAGATTTTTTGCCCATTCTGGAAATTTCTGATAAGTTGGCATTTGATTTCCTCTAAAACATATCAGAAAAAAAATAAAAATAGTATTTTTTTGCAAATCATGTTTTAGTGACAAAAAGTGAAATTAAAAATCACCAACAATTTTTTACCGTGTAACATTTTTTTTCAGTGTAGTCCTTATCCATACCTACAACTTTACCGAAGACACCAAATCGATCAAATAATTCCTTCAAAAGATACAGATTTTTGAATATTCATACATCGTCTTTGTATGGAAAGCTGCCAAATTTGTATAGAAAATTATATGGACAAACTAATGATGCAAAATGGTTTCTTTGGGCATACCGAAGGCACCAAAAAAGTTTCAGCTAGATTAAAAAGTACAAAAATTTAAATTCAAAAAAAAAGACCGATATCGTAGAGAACTGCTTTTATAAGATAAAATAAATACAATAAATACAAATAAAACTTGTAGATTTGAGGTAGAGTTTTCTTTATTTGCAAAGGACTGTTCGGATAAGTGAAGTGAACGCGCAAGGTTATTTTTCTTTTCTTTTTATTTCGGCATGGAAGTACAATATTTGCTCAGACAAATAAATATTTCCTTAGAAAATTAAGAAAATAACCACGGATTAATAGGCTTTCGCACAGTAATTGTAAGAGGATTCAAAACAAAACAACTTCAAAAAAATGCTTCGAGAAAAAAAAAACTAAAAAAGGACGCGCATCTCCCTTCTTCCGAAGGTCGACCCCCGCCCGTGAAATCTACAACAATATTAGGTTTTTGCGGCTTTTAATTTCCATTTCTTCCTTCGAAAAGTTAGCATGCTAGCTCGCGCGCACGTCTTCGCTCCCTTCGCTCTCTCGCTGGTCAATCCTGCTAAACGGTGTTTAATCACAAATCGCTTGGCCCTACCCTATTACCTTTTTTTGCTTGTGTTACTTTTCTGCACCCTAAAACTCTGCCACCAGAGCAGGTTAAGTCTCTCTCTCGGTTTCAATTCCCACGTTGATATTTAGAAAGCGCGTGTGCTCCATTCGGCGCAATAACATCTAATCTTTGGCTTTTTGTTTGAAAATATAGCATTTTTTCAGTACTAACATCGATTCCGTTTTTTACGTCCTTTCCAAAAAGCGGTGGTGTAAATGATAGCGCGCGTGCGGTTTGATTTGAGTTTATTTTTTTTTGTATAAATTTAGAAAATACAAGTTTTTTAGCGTTTTTTAAATTTTTTTTCTTGGCTAGGATTAATATGATTTTGGTTCCCTCCGGGGTTCGCTCGCAAGAACGGAAGGGTGTAAAGTAAGCAAGACATTTACTCGGTGACTTGAAAAGAGCGTTTTAAATGCGCAGGGGTTTGGAAATAAGAGTTGTTATCAAAATTCGTTAGCGACGACGTCTCAATATAAATATTTGTTTGTTCGTTTTGCATTATATCTTTTGCTTTTAATATTATAAGATTTTTTCTTGTTCACTTTTTGTTTGTATATAATAATTTTTCAGCGTGCAAAATAGATACCGTGTACGGGTTTTGTGTGTGTGTGTATTTTGTTCTGTGTAAAGGGTACTAGGTTTTGCTCAAATTCTAAGCTAATAAACTACGACGACTTTCAAATTTCCTCTCTGCGGAGCGACAAAATATCTGGCTTGCTTTGTGGACTTGTTCTCAAATCCTTCCGGTCGCATAATTGAACTGTGATTAAACTTACCTCACTTAGCGATGATTATGCCGATGATGATTATGATGATGTGTGTTGTCCTTCTGTGGCGTGGGATGATATGGTAATTTACGGGTTGAGGAATTGAGGTTCGGGGCACGTTCCTCACGTGCGGCTACTTCCCGCCGCCGGAAGCCGATGTCCTTGTCCTTGACGGTGCACACAACAAACGTGACAATTGCGAACCGAGAAAGACAATAGATTTGTTCTGTGTTTTGTACAACCTCGGAGCAGCCGTGTGGCGTCTGTGTGCGCGCCAAACATTTGAAACGGGCGAAATGTGTGTGTGTAACTTGATGAAAGGGCGAACGCTTCCGGAGCTGCTGCTGCTTCTTCTTCATCTTCTCCTCCTTCTACTTGTATGGCATTTTGGTGACGCGGTGGTGATGGTTTCCCTTTCTCATGGTAATGACTCTCCCTTGCTCCAGAGTGTCTTCATTGTTCTTGTACATGCATTATCATTGTTGAGTATTTGCTTTCATGCTTTCAATTTTTTTTCACATCTACTCATATCTTGACTTTTGTTGGCTGGCTGGACATGGCGATGATGATTCGGGAGGGTTGGAGGGATGTGGCGCTTGCGGAGTGAGGGAGGGAGCTTACAGTTCTGCTAGTTCCTTACTGTCTAGTTCAAGGCGTTGTTTTCTCTTGTTCCTGTAGCGCATAATGACCGCGAACACGATGCCGTTCACGATAAATAGGGCGGCGATTACAAGCGACGGAATAAGGATGTCTGAAAATAAAAGGTAAAAAAAAAGTGAGAAGCGCTCGTCGAAAGAAATTTCTATCATGGCGGTGTGGCGCACTCTGGACGCAAAAGCCGTTCTGAAATGGTATAAGACGCAATTTTTAGAACATTTCTTAAATATTTAAAGATTTAAAGATTATGATTTTAAGATTTAAAGATTAAAGATTTGAAGATTTAAAGATTTAATGATTTAAAGATTTGAAGATTTGAAGATTTGAAGATTTAAAGATTTAAAGATTTAATGATTTAAAGATTTGAAGATTTGAAGATTTGAAGATTTGAAGATTTGAAAATTTGAAAATTTGAAGATTTGAAGATTTGAAGATTTGAAGATTTGAAGATTTGAAGATTTGAAGATTTGAAGATTTGAAGATTTGAAGATTTGAAGATTTGAAGATTTGAAGATTTGAAGATTTGAAGATTTGAAGATTTGAAGATTTGAAGATTTGAAGATTTGAAGATTTGAAGATTTGAAGATTTTAAGATTTTAAGATTTTAAGATTTTAAGATTTTAAGATTTTAAGATTTTAAGATTTTAAGATTTTAAGATTTTAAGATTTTAAGATTTTAAGATTTTAAGATTTTAAGATTTTAAGATTTTAAGATTTTAAGATTTTAAGATTTTAAGATTTTAAGATTTTAAGATTTTAAGATTTTAAGATTTTAAGATTTTAAGATTTTAAGATTTTAAGATTTTAAGATTTTAAGATTTTAGGATTTTAGGATTTTATGATTTTAAGATTTTAGGATTTTAAGATTTTAAGGTTTTAAGGTTTTAAGGTTTTAAGGTTTTAAGATTTTAAGATTTTAGGATTTTAAGATTTTAAGATTTTGAGATTTTAAGATTTTAAGATTTTGAGATTTTGAGATTTTAAAATTTTAGGTTTTTGAGTTCAAAAATTAGAATTAAAAAATCAGAAACCTAACAATGACCAAATTTACCACACTTTATCGTTGCACAGATATCCGTTTTTAAGTGTGAAAGGCAAAAACAAGTTTTTTGTAATTGATAAAATAAAATTTGAATGCATAACAAATAGTTTGTAGGGAGAATGTCCCCGAAAAACTTTCACAATAAACATAAATTTTCATATGGCAATTTTCCATAATTAAGGAAATTTCTAAGCAATTTTTTTGTTTAAATTTTTGGACTACAAGTGCTAATAAGCTGAAAATTTACATGTAATCATGTTCTTCTAATTAGGTTGCTATCAAGTTGTTAAAATATAACAAAATATGATAGAAACATGTTAAATTCCAAACTGTGTTGATATATTAAGAAATTGCTCAATGTAGTTCACAAATGCAGTTTAATTTGATCGAAAAAAATATTTTAGGCCAATTTGATGTAGCGATAGTTTAATTTGGTAAATTTTATAATAGAATTACTAATAATCCGGACAAATTCCAAGTGCCTATTGAAAAACCATACAGAGAAAAGAAACGCTATGGATTTGCTTAAAGTGTTGTCCAAATCCTTACAGGGAAAGTGGCGCATAGAAAAATTAAAATAAAATTCTTATAACACAGTTCATCCTTTTGGATTTCTAATGCTAATTTATTTTTTTATCATTAACTGCAAGAATTGGGCTCTTCGAAGCCGTTTCAACTGACAGAATTAAATTGTATATCAGTAACAAGAGCTTCACGGTTTGAACTAAATTATTGCTTATTCTTTCCCTTAATAATAAATATTGAATTGTGTACCATCTCTAGAATTTTTTTTTTGAATGGGTCCTATAAACGTATGAAAGGCAATAGTGGACTGGACTGTGGATCTCTATATTATTATGTAAGATAAAAAAATAATAAAAAGTTATAATTACATAAAAAATGCAAAGAACTTAAAATAATTCAAATGTGTCCAGAGAGCACCCCACCGACCATCATTATCCGGTTGAGAGGGCACCGCACGAAGGGAGAGTACTTACCGTAAACGGTATCTGCCTGTTTGTCAGACATGCTGTCGGAATCACTGATCTTTCGCTTCTGCTCGTAATGAGACACTAGTCCACTTCCTTCGGTGGCGCGTTTTTCTGCAAATGGGAACACAGACAAAAAAAGAGGGTGCACCGATTACTAAAAGGTCTATGGATGTACTAAACCTATTTCCAGCTCGATCTTGAACTTGCACTCAAACGGGCTTAGAGCGGGCGATAATGTGCCCACACACGATTACATAAACCCACACACACACACATACCCATAGAATGATCCGTTGGATCCTGTACTTGAAAATAACATGCAAACAGTGCTGCACTCGACCCGATAGTCTATCGACTTGTGATGCCGTCAACGGTGGCTTGGAAAAAAGATTTTTGCTGGAAGTTTTCTTTTGAATTGGTAAGCACCATGTAACTCCACCCCGAAGCTTCAAGAGTATACACAATAGGTGGATACAGATTCACAAATATTTTTTTAAGAACATCAAACTTTTATCCCACCGTATCAATCCACAAGCTGTCGTCGCGGCTTAAATTGATATTGTACACTGCGCTGATGGTCGTTACGGGCCGCGGCTCAACTCGAGTACAAAAGTGGACGCTCTCTGTTATCAAACAGTTCTCACGTTACTAATACACTCTCTTGCTCGTTGTCGATGGCGCCATTCATTGGAACTCTTTTGTGAACGTGTGTGTTTGTTTATTTGTTCACGGGACACTACTAGTAGTAACAATGGCCAGGGAATTATGTGGCAGAGAGTGGTCGTTGGACGCTGATGGTGTATTGAAAACTTTGTTATCATTTGTGCAATTGGAGCTTATCGGGGCGTTGAGTTGTTTGAGGATTATGGCTGGATTTGAATGACAAAGCCGAACACCGTTGAATTGTTTGGCCCGGACATCGAGTTTGTATTGAGGGAATATAGATTAATGATAATGTTTGATAAGATTGATGTTTTTATACAACTTTACGATTGCATTCCTTTCAAACACTTCAAAAAACAGCATTTAAAAAGGGATAATTTTAGCAATTGTTTAATAAATACATCAGCGGAAGTGTTTAATTTCATTTTCCTTTGTCCATTAACAATAACTTTTTTTTGTTGTGATTTCTTAAAAACAGTTGATTTTAAGCCCGATTTATTTTTAAGAACTGTTTTAAACAGAAGCCGGAAACATGTTTTTAGCCATCTTGCTTTCCATTTCATTATTGGAGTTGAATGTTCTGTCGAGATAAACAATCTTTTTTTTAAATAGACTTAAATTAAGATCTACCTTGGAAAATCATGCTTCATAAGATACAATTATTGAAATTTGTGTAGATAGCAGAAAACTTCCAAAGTGCTGAACAAAGAACCCTTGAAAAAGCATACCGAACTTCATTTATAAATGTTAATGCAGTTAAAAATTGATCCACCAAAAGCGGTAGCTCAAACCAGTTAGCCCATCAGCCTTGTCCTGTCATAAACTTTGATTGACACATTAATGCCCGTACCGCTGACCCCATAAGTGACATCCAATTAATCACTTTAGGTTAACATCTACCCCGGCAGCACACAACCTCACAGAACTAGCATTGCGTTGATTCTAGTCAATTCAAAAAAAATTATTCCAGCTAGAGTGTTCAGTTAACCGGAGCAAGCAATATTTACAGAAAATTAAAATTTTCAATAATATTCCGAACAATCTCAGGATTTTTCGGAAAATGTCAAATTTCGGAAAACTTTTTTATTTTTCAAGCAAAAATCATACCTCGGAATCCTGTAAATGAACTCCTTCCATTTTTTATTATGTTACGTAAAAATGTCCGGGGAATCCAATTAAAATATTTCCAGACATAGGCTCTTTGGTCCAGACACCGTCGAAACGGTATTTTAAAGTTTCATACGCCCTTTTCATATGTTGGGCTAGATTTTTGAAACTTCCTACACGCGAGGAGTTATAATTTTTCGAAAAAAGTGGTTTTTGCGAAAAACGACGAAAATGCCATTTTTCAGACCACCCTAACACGGTGTAGGTCACCCTAATGACCTAACAAAAAAAAAATACGGGTCTAATTATTTCGGCCAGGGAACCCTCACAAAAATGTTGTGCCCGATCCGAGCACTTTTGTTTACTTCCGTGCTGTTTTCGTGGGGAATTGCTGAATACTCGAAAATGTACTACAAAAATTAAAGCGGTCAGCCCTACTGCGTTGTGTTTACCGCAGAGTTGATTCTGAGAACGGATCACATTGGATCACATGGTTCGAATCCGGGTTTTTTTCGGGGCTACCCACTGAAACCAAAGATTGACCCATTAGGGTGTAATATCAAAATCGATTTTCCTGTACAGCACTTTTTCAGTTTCTTTTGGGGCCCTAAACAACTCCCCAAAGTTAGGGACCGATTGGTTTCGTCCTCACTTTGCGCAAAACGATTCAATTGTCCATATAAATTTGTATGGGGAAAATTTTTTTTTTGGAATATAATATTTATCAAATCCACATTTCATGCTATATCAAAACCGGACTCATATTCGGATGCTCTGGAATGGCCTCTACAACTTTCCCCAAGAGAGTATGGTGCTAACTTGCTCCTGATAGAAGATATAGCGACCTCAAAACTCGTCTAAAACGTGATTTTCGAGCACGACGTCATTTTCAGAAAGGTATTTGAAAGACCTTTCGAACACATCCAAGAAATTGTAGATCTGACAACCCTTTCAAAAGTTATAAGCAGAGCAATTCTTCACGAAATTGGTCTTTTTTTTGGAATTTTATTTTTTGTATTTTTTAATCCGACTGAAACTTTTTTGATGCCTTCGAAAAAAATACTTTCAAAAATTTTAAATCAAGACTAACATTTTAAAAGGTCAAAAAATTCAATATTACGCCCTTTTGAAATGTTTCTCTTGGTTTAAAATATTTCAAAATATTTTTTTCGAAGAGATCGGAAAATTTCACGAATGTTTCATATTTTAACATTGTAAATCGGACCATTAGTTTCTGAGATATCGACATTAGAAAATAGTGGGCTGTTAGGGTGAGACTTAAAAAACATCAATTTTCCTGTTTTTAAACACTTGCATGGCAATATCTCAGCAACTAAGGGTCGTATCAACAAAGTTCAAAAAAGCAAAATATAGAGAATTTTCTCAGCTTTTCAAAAATATTTTTTTTATAGTGGGCAAACATGTGCACTAATTTAAAAAAATGAAAAACTCCGACTATTTTCAAAAAAGTGACCTAAAAATGGATTTAACTTGAAAACGGTGCACTTTATCAAAATTTCACTAAAGTACTTTTTGATTGCAAATTTGATTTTACATCGAAAAATGAAGTTGAAAAATTTTTACGACCGATATTTCGATTTTTTGAAAAAATCAGTATTGATTAAAAAAATCATAATTCGGTCAAAGATTTTTTGCACAACTTGGAAATTTCTGAAAAGTTGGCATTTGATGTCCTCTAAAGAAATAAAAATAAATAAAAATAGTGTTTGCTGCGCTTTATTTTGCAAATCGAGTTTTAGTGACAAAAAGTTCAATAAAAAATCACCAAAAATTTTTTTACCGTGCATTATTTTTTTCAATGTAGTCCATATCCATACCTACAACTTTGCCGAAGACACCAAATCGATCAAAAAATTACTATAAAAGATACAGATTTTTCAATTTTCATACATCATTTTTGTATGGACAGCTGCCAAATTTGTATGGAAAATTATATGGAGAATCTAATGATGCAAAATGGCTTCTTTGGGCATACCGAAGGCACCAAAAAAGTTTCAGTCGGATTAAGAATACAAAAAAATGGAATGACCGAAATCTGAGAGAACTGCTCAGCACTTAAGTGTTATTTATGCACTTTTTGGAGGCCGGATCTCAGATATTTTGATGAAAACGTTGTCCAGATCTCTCATGCGGCCTATCGTTGGATAGTTAATCAAAAGACCTTTTCAACGAGCACGAATTGGATTGGAGATCTGACTATCCTGTCATAAGTTGTAAGCAAAAAGTGTCCTGCAATATGAAGATTTTACTACCCAATCTAGTGGTATGAATAATGAGTCAAATTGTTAAAACAATGAAAAACACCGCCATTTTGCGTCTATTTTGGATAGCACCCTTTAAATGTGAGGAAGGCACCAACCACCTGGATGGTGGATTAAGTATCTTTTTTTCGTGAAATTGCGATAACTCGTTATATTTATAAGCAAACCCCTTATGTTTTTATATTAAAATATTTTATATTGCCTGCTATAAAACTTTGTAGAACATTGTTTCACTCTAAAAATAAACCCTGCAAAGTTAGAAAAAAAAACGAAATTTTAAAATGAAAAATTTTGTTCTAAATGAAAAAAATTACCCTTATGTATCAATGTAGATTAGAAAAGTACATTAAATTTCTCTTAAAATTACCCTTAAAGTTAAAGTTGAAATAAAGTCAATCTCAGACATGAATTAAAGTTTAACCCAGTAGCACGTGAACCGAGCACACAATTGTAATGCAAAACCCTGTCAAACAGGGCAGAATGTGGTTTGCCCCCATGATTCAATTATCTGCAATCGAAAGAATTAATTAATTGATTCGATCAATGTGTCGGTTCGGCCCTATTCGTTGCTTGACATTTATTAACCTGTTACCCCATATCGGGTGCACCCGGCTAAGCCGGATTGTGCCATCTGTGCGGGTTCCCGAGTTTGCGGCTTCAATACGCAGCGGGACATTCCTAGCTCAATTATTATAATTTATGCTCCCTTCATCCTTTAATTTCATTTTTCATCAACCAACATCGTTATAATTTTCCACTTGCTGCGTGAATAAGTGGTTTATTTTTAAAACGCTGTGCGTCGTTTCTACTTGACGTTTTCATCCCAAAGAATCCATCGATGCCCATTGAACGCATTAAGTCAATACCTTGCTTGTTATTGTCGCTTTATTTTCACTTTCTACTGTTTGTAACGCCAACGACGACAAAATGTTAAAAATAAAGCTGAAGAAAAAATACTCTGAGAAAACCACCCGTTCGAAAAGAAAATATTTACGCCAAAAATTACCCCACCCCAACATCAAAGGATTGTGTTTCATTTCGATCCAAGGTTTTGTTTCTGCTAACGATCTCATCGAATTGCTTCTTGGAAACGCGATTCAAATTAATGGAAATGTTCGCGATACGACTACGACGACGACGCGTTACCATTATCAGTAGGAACATCTGACTGTTGGGTATAGGACTATTGGGAGATTGGGGAAACCGAAGGAAATCAATTTCCACTCCACCCAACACACTGACTGACTGACACAAGTCACACAAACGAGGGCAAATGCATTAATGGTGTAAACTGGTTGATTGAAATTAACTTTGACGATAAACAGATGTGCAGGCGGGAGAAATACAGCACCACAGCACGATTGAAAAGAAATAAAATATTAATGGCGGTGACTTGGAGTCAGATATAATGTCGGTTTGCATTACTGATTTATGAAGTACGAAATGTCATGTCATTGACTGGTAAGTTGAATAGTTCAAAAATACTGATTTCTTCTAAATATGTCTGTGTAATTCACTCCAGAATGAGCATATTTTATTGTTGTTTTAAGGTTCAAAATGAAATTTAAATTGATTCTGAATAATATAGTAAAAGCACGGCGTGTTTTCTGGGCAACCTTAACGAGAAAAAATAGTCATCGCTACTTTCAAATGTGTCTTATAGGAAATTTTCTCAGCTTTCCAATGCTTCTAAGAGCGAAATGTTTCATCGGAAAATTTCTGAGATATCTTAATTTTAAGGTTTTTTGTTTTAAATCCCTTCATCATTTATTGGAAACTTTTTAAAAACAGTTCAGGAAGCTTGTCAAGTGATGTGTTTTATGTGTCATTTACTAATCAAAATGTGCAAAATAAAACAAGAAACAACTTTGTAAAAGGTTGCAAATCGCTTAACACTTAAAACAAATTTCTTAAGGAGTTTTTGAATATGCGGGATTTATTCAGAAATTTAATTCAGAAAACCGTATTAAAATATATGTTTACAAGAATTAATAGATTATTGCATAACTTTTGTGAACAAATATCAGCCGTCTGCTTTGATCTTTGATTAATCTGATACAACCGAAATTTTTGCTGGTTTGAGATTGATAGGGCATTACTAGATTTTTTATGAATAAATATCATTTTTCCTAAACCAAATATTAACCAGTTGCATGGATACCAAAACATGTTATTTACTTGAAATTGAAATACAAATTGGGTGGGTCTCGTGGCGCAGGGGTAGCGGCTTCGGCTGCCGATCCCGATGATGCTATGAGACGCGGGTTCGATTCCCGCCTTATCCACTGAGCTTCTATCGGATGGTGAAGTAAAACGTCGGTCCCGGTTTCTCCTGTCTCGTCAGAGGCGCTGGAGCAGAAATCCCACGTTAGAGGAAGGCCATGCCCCGGGGGGCGTAGTGCCAATAGTTTCGATTTCGTGAAATACAAATTACTGTGTAGAGTTTCAGGGGGAATACTTTTCATGAGTTTGAAAGATTTTTTTTAGTTTTTTGTATGAAATGATCAAGGAATCAGAAATATTATAGAAGTCTTATCTGTTTAAAAAAACGTTTTACAAGTATCATGAGTTTTGTTCAAATAGCTTGTAATGCAGGGTTCTGTCTGATTTTTTTTTTGTTAAAATTAATATTTTATTTTTATTTCAACATAAAAAAATTGTGAAGGTGTTTTCAACATTCTCAGTTGAAACACACGAATTTTATTGCTACTTTCAATGCATTGTAAACAGTAAAACATTTAAAAAAATATATTTTTGCAATTCCGTCGTGAAACTACTTACTTTTCCTGTCATTCTTGAACGACGAAATAGCCTACTTTTCTGCACCAAAAATAACAGAATCGAATAGCAACACTTTTCAAAATAAATGCTGAAAAGTTCTACTTTTCAGCACTCAAATGGGTGCTGAAAAGTTGAACTTTTCAGCACTTGTTTCGAAAAGTAACACTTTTCAACATTTTTTTTATTTAAACGATTTATTGATAAAATACATGAAAATTTGACATAAAATTTCACTCAGTGTGTGTTTTTTGGAATTGCAAAAAATGTTGTATGGAACTCGTTGCAAAACTTGATTTTTTCAGCACTCTTCGTATTTATCCAACTCGGTGAACCTCGTTGGATAAATTTACGACTCGTGCTGAAAAAATCCTCTTTTTGCAACTTGTTGCATAAACTACTATTACTATATACTCATGAAAATATGACATTTGATGCATGCAACAGTAATTTGTAGTACATTTTCAATTTTAAATCATATTTTGTACCGTAAAACGGGGTGACTTTGATAGCCGGGGTGACTTTGATAGGTTTGCGATTTTTCCGCAAAATGAAGAGTACAATTAAAATACGTAAGGAATGGTTCAGAAACATACTGACCGTGGTAGAGAAGTGTTCAAAGTACCTCATGAAGAACTTTTCATAAATTTTTGAAAAGTTTATAAAGTTAGTTAACTATAGTTAAGAAAAAGTGGATGAAAGTCATTATTTTAAACTTCTCAAAGTGTCATGATTTTCTCAATGAACATGATTTTTAATCGGAAAACGGAATGCATTTTCGGATTCTTTGGACAATTTTCCACTAGGAGAAGGTTAAATAAGTTTGTAAATAATAAATAATATGTGTTTTTGAAGCACAATTTAAAAAAAAATCTCCAAATTTATAGGCAAATTCAGTTGAACAAATTTCATGTAAAATGTGAAAACTTGTGATTCGTGCTTCGAATTCAGTTTAAAATGCAATATAAATCGATAATTTTATAAACAAAACTATTTTTAACAAATTCCAGGCAAAATTCCGACTTTTTAACAATTTTACCTAAAATTTATATGTATTTTGTTAAAAAGCTTATAAACTTAGTTGACTTAATATAAACATTGATTTTTTTTCTTACAAACTTTATCAGCTACTTTAGTGATGGTAAATTTAACGTACAAATAAATTTTGAACATCTTAAATATGATTTTAACAAGAAAAACTATGACTATCAAAGTCACCCCGGAATTAAAACCAAGAATTTTTAACGTAACTATTTGTCTAAACACTATTGAAAAAACTTTTTTTCCAAAATAGTGCATGGACTTTGTGTGGACTACCCAAGTACATGTTTTAAAAATAATAATCTTGAGAAAAACCTTACCTGTTGGAAAATATTCTAAAAACAAATTGAAATCCTATCAAAGTCACCCCGGTTTACGGTATCTATATATGTTCCTGGTTCATGTTTGATTAAGGAAATATCATATATATTCCTAAAAATACAATAATATTTTTAACAATCTCACACCTGCAAAAATTTTGGTTGTATCAGCCAAATCAGAGCAGACACGTGATACATGTTCACAACAATTAAGTAATAATCTATTAATTCTGATAACATTTTCATGGTTTTATGATAATAATTACTGAATAAATCCCACAAATTAAAAAAAATAATTAAAATATAATTTTCAAAATGTTTAGCGATTTGCAACCTTCCAAAAATTTGTTTCTTATCTTGTTTTGCACGTTTTGATGAATAAATTACTCATAAAACACATAATTTGATAAGTTTCCTGAACTGTTTTTAAAAAGTTTCAATAAATGATGAAGGATTTTAAAACAAAAAAAAACTTATATAATTTCTCGATGAAACATTTAACTAATTTCTCGATGAAACATTTCACTCTTAGAACCATTGGAAAGCTGAGAAAATTTCCTATAAGACACATTTGAAAGTAGCGATGACTATTTTTTCCTGATAAGGTTGTTCTAGAAAACACGCCGTGAAAAGGAATAAGGTAACAGAAAATATGATATCCGACCCAAATTTGTTCCCTAAATTTTGCGGATATCCTTACTGATTTATGGAGTAAAAATTTACTAGTAAGTTAGTTGAAAAAATCATTTATTTCAAATAGTTCTGTGCAATTCACCCAAGAATAAGCTTTTTGGATTTTTTTAGGTTCAACATTAAATTTAATATTTTTTTAAAAATATGGTAAAAAGAATAAGGTCACAAAAATTTGTATTTCCGATCCAAATTTGTTCTCGAAATTTAACGGATATCCTCAAAGCAAAAGCTTACATGGTGTTTAACGCGTATGACGTCAGCTCAACACACAAAGTACCCCTGGCGAAAGGCTCATCACATAAAATCAGTCAACGAAAGTACCCAACATATTCACGCGCACGCAACTCCCCGAGGAGTGAAGCCAAGCTGGGAGTGGCATATGCCCAACACCATGACAGGTGCACAGCTCAACTGCTGCTGCTGCTGGGGGGGAGGTTGGGCAAATTTGACGCTGCAAAACAAAAGGACCCCCGGAGGAGACATTTCCGTCAGCGCTCGGGTGTAATAGCTTGCACGCAGCAGGGAACGACTTCCAATTATTTTGCCTAGCACAAGCAGATCTGGCTCCCTTCTTGCGACGCCTTAGCTCAAAGTAACCACCCACAAGAATCTACACTTTCCTAACCGATGTTGTAAACAGTATAACTTATCCATTTGAAATTTTATGTATACGATCAAAAACATAAGCCCCCCCGCCCCAACCAATCCCCCAGCAAAGATGGTTTGTTAATAATTAATCCAAAACTTGCCGGAATTGTGATGAATTCGTCTCCGAATTGCAGAAAAGGTTGAAGGTGTTTGTGTTTATGTTTCACTTGGAGGAAACTTTGTTTGGTCAGTGGGACAGCCAATGTTGGATCGATTTTTCGATGGTTGCGAGAGACAAACCGTTGGGAAACGAAGCTTGGAACTCGTTTTTTTTTCGGGGATGGTAAATATTTGAACATCTTTTAAAAGTTTTGGAACCGAAAAGTTTCCAGCGTTTCAGGGACTGAAAGGAGGAAAAAAGTATTTGAACGCTTGTATCAACAGCTTGTCAAAAGGGTTAATTCGTTAGGAAACCCTTTGATTTTTAATCTTGAAGAATAATGATTCTTCTTGAAAAATCATTCAACAGAATTTCCCCAACTAACCTGAAAATATGATAAAACAGTGTAAAAATGGTATTCTTTCTATTTAATTAGATGTAAACAGAAAATAATAAGAGAAATGATATGCAAACAATAAAAATTGAATCATGATTCCAGAAAATTAGTTAAACAGCCATCCCACGTCAAACCAGCAGGACCCTCATTAATGGTGCCTCGATTCCAAAATCCAAAATAATTAGACTGTATTTTTTTTTGCCAAAAAATGAGTTTTTAAAAAAAAGGTTTTCGCAAAAAACAACATTTAAAAAAACATATCTCCAAAACGGCAGAACCAATTTTAGATCGTCACGTTTCAAACGAAAAGTTATTAGCTGGGTTTACAATGAAAAGTACTTAGACAATTTATATTACAAACATAGCTAAATGCACTTAAGGGGAATTGGGGCAAGTGGAACAAGCTAAGGAAATGCTCGTTATAACTCATTGAAAAAGTAAAAAAAATCTGTCGGATTTTTTTATAATCATCTTATTGCAGGTCTTGACT
This sequence comes from Culex pipiens pallens, assembly GCF_016801865.2. Taxonomy (NCBI): domain Eukaryota; kingdom Metazoa; phylum Arthropoda; class Insecta; order Diptera; family Culicidae; genus Culex; species Culex pipiens. Next base: position 48,105,677 of record NC_068938.1, read on the forward strand.
AAGAATTCGATAGAACAAGTTTAAAAAAAAACTGTTTTTAATGTAAAAAATTGATTTTAATTTTTTTGATTTTCCGTACGTTCTACTCAACTTGTGGGACAAGACGAACAACCCGTTGAGCCAAGAGGAACAATGCATGAAACAATCTGTTAATTTGTTAACAATTGAACTTTTATCACTTAGATACATTAGATTAGAATGTATTTGAAACGTTTCTTTTATTTTTAAATTTAAAAAAATATTTTACCAAAAAAATATTTTACCAAAAAAATATTACTTGAATAATAAATAGTAAATTTTCATGATTTCACTGTATTTTTTATGCTCTCAACAAAAATAACCAAAAGTTAAATCATACTTTATAATAGGTGCAAGCACGGGTATGAATCTTCAAGCAATTTCAATATGGCGACTTGTATCAGAAGAAGGTGAGGCTTTTTCGCTAGTTCTCACTGTTCTGTGTTCTGCGTGCACGTCCAAAAACATCGACCACACACATACTAACACAAAGCGCCACCAAGAGACAAAAGGTGATTACGAATATTTTTGGCACTTTCGTTAAAAAATATGCGGTTTTGCAAAAACAAATAACAAAACCACATTTTAAGTATAGTTCGACTATCAAACTTGTAATTCGTTACTGATTTGTTTGAAAATTTATTAAAATTAATAAGTTTTTTTGCAGCACCCCTTTTGGACGGACATTTCTGTTGTCACCTTTTGGTTCCTTGGATTAGCCATGGATAATTTCACAGTGTAATAAACAGGGCAGCTACCACCACCCGGCGCCACCGTTTTGAAGGAAAAAATGATACAGGTTTCTCAGACGAGTTTCAATCCCGTGGTGCAAGTCATTGATAGGACACACTGATCTAGGAAAAATAGCATTTTGATAAAATGAGCCTTAAAAGGAACCCAAAGCCTTAATTTGTACTTTCCAAAAATTATAAGAAAGCTAAGATTTTGACAAAAACCTCATTCAATCTTATGCCCCGTGGCGTTTACGTCGTTTTGGCGGTTATGTGGTAGTAGAATTAGCTAATTGCATTGCTAGCAACAATTCCTCATACTGGAAATAATCAAAAGTGTAAAAATTACTGCCGTACGAGCGATTGTTCCTCTTGCCAAATATGGTCGTCTTGCCCCACCTTCCCCTACAGATCAAATGAAAAGTTTAAGATCTCGTGACCAAATAGCTCACAGCTGAATATATTTTCCTTTATTTTTTCAGGATATTTCAGGATGATAACAGGATTCTGAGATATAATCGTTTGAAAAAAATCGAAGTTTGGAATATAAATCGAACTTAAAGTACTATGCATTTCCATCAAAATGAATTCCCAGTACATTTTTATGGCGACGCATGGTGCTTTATGTAATGTTCTAAATTCCGATAATTTTATTTCATAAAAATCATATCTCATCATTCTGGTAATGGATTTTAACCATTGTTTTTTATGTGTTACGTAAAACATTCTGAAAATCATAGAACAAAATTTTCAGCTGTGATTCTTTGGTTCCAAGACTTTCAAATCAGCAAACATTGTGTTCATTTGATCAGATCAGATCAGAATTTTGGTAATTTTTATGAAACATATTATTATTAAATGCATTGTATTATACAAATATCACTTTTCTTAAAAAAAATAGAATATAAGCGAATAAACCAGAGCTTTAGAAATTAAAAAAATAAAGCATTTTTTTTTTTGTTTTTGCAAGTTTAGTTTTTAACTAATCATAAATTTGAAATTTCAATCAAAATAAATCATATTGTTTAATTTTTTGCAACTTTTTGGAATAATCAACTTGGTTATCATATTTCAGAACATTAAAAAGGAATCCAATTTATTTATTTTAAACAACTCAAACGCATTTTTTTTTTAAAGATTTTTACGTTACGTTTCTAGACTAATAAGCAATAGAGTGTAATAAAAATGAGTTTTTGGCGGGCACTCAGGGGCTTGTTCCGGTGGGCATACTGAGCCCAAATCCTAAATATGAGCCTGATTGGACGTCATTTGCGTGTAGGCCAGATCCTTACGCATATTTTGGTATATATAACATTGGAGTTCTGAGAAACCTGGAGCTCGGTGCAAGCCTTCAAAGTTTGGCAATTTTTCGAAAAATTGACCTTGGCAAAAAAGGTAGTCACACCATGCGACGCCCGAGACACCATTCGGGTTTCCTCGGGCCGATTTTCCGAAAAAAATGTCAAACTTTGAAGGCTTGTACTGAGCTTGAAAATAAACGCTTTAGTGGCCAAAGTGCCTCAAAAATTTTCATTATTGAAAAAATGTCCTTTCAAGGATAAATTCTATTTGAAAATCAAATGCAAAATATGATTATTTATTATTATACAGTCGACTCTCTGGCTGTCGATCTTCTCGATATCAATATTGCTCCATGTACCGATGAATTCTTCAGTCCCTTCGAACTGCATACTTCGATTGTCTTTATACCTCGATATTTTCTCTTGCTTGAAGGATCTCTTCCTCGACGGTCCCTTGGATTTTTTTTGCTTCAAATATCTATTCCGGTTGTCAATAATTTCAGTTTCTCATGGCTTGCATAGACATTTTTCTTTGAGAAACGAAGCTTTGAAGGGTGTTTGATATATCTTTGTTTTTGTTTGCTGGGCGTTTCCATGATTCTCTCCCATAACTGGTTATAAAGAAAAAAAATAATTTCAATCGAGTCTTCATTTTGCATCGTTCTGTAAACTGATACTTCTCTTCCTCGACGGTCCCTTGGATATTGACAACCAGAGAGTCGACTGTATTATAAAAGTCAAAATAGGTCGCAAGTATTTTAAAAATGGCTTTAATAATATACTTGAAACAATTTATCATCGTTTTTTCGAAAAATAATCGAAGTTGTGATAACAAAGTTTTGCACAACCATGTAGCTTAGAAAATGGCCAAACCAATTAAAAAAAATTCACAGATTAAATAAGTAACAGAACTCAGAAAATATACAGGATAAAACAGAGTTAAAACCAAACAGAGATCATGCAATTAATAAGTAATAAGATAGTAATTTATGCATCATATTGCAAAAACAGAATTTTTTCAGCACGAGTCGTACATTTATCCAACGAGGTTCACCGAGTTGGATAACTACGACGAGAGATGAAAAAAACAAGTTTTACAACGAGTTCCATACAACATTTTTTGCAACTCCGTAAAACACCCTGTGAACAGAATTTTAGGTCAAATGTCCATGCATTTAGTCAATAAATCGATTAAATCAAAAAAATGTTGAAAAGTATTACTTTTCCAAACAGTGCTGACTTTCAACTTTTCAGCATCCATTTCAGTGCTGAAAAGTAGAACATTTCAGCATTATTTTGAAAAGGTTTACTATTCGATTCTGTTATTATGGGTAGAGAAAAGTTGGCTGTTTCTTCGTTCGAGAATGACAGGAAAAGTAAGGAGTTTTACGACGGAACTGCAAAAATTAAGTTTTTCTAACCATTTATAACTTCAGAAAATTAAATCTTCGGATCTTTTTTTTAAAGCCGTTTAAAATGTTAATGTGCTCTGAAAGTATTCAGACCATTTTTTTTTAAATATTACATTCACTGAAATCAACACCGAAACAAGTGATTCCATTAGCATACCCTCGACAAAGCAAGCCCGGCTCAGTTATCATGAAACGAACACACATTTTTTCCCTCGCAACTGTAATCATTCATCCGTTGCCAAGCATCGTATCAGCTGACCAGCGTCATTCATTTCGCTATACTCCTGCCTGACTGATGTGTTTATCATTTCATCTTCTCGCGCGGGGCAAAATTTGTGCGCAATAAAAACGAAATCAGAACTGAGTTAATCCCCTTTTTTACACATTTCCCATTCAAAATCTTGTAAAACAACGCAAGTGACAATCGATTTCGTATAATTTGACGCATACGCCACTTTTTCCGAAACCGATCCCAGATCATCCTTGATCGGAGTCGTTGTCGTCGTCCGGAATGAATCAAGCACACATCCTCATGCAATAAAGCGCTTCCTTGCACACACTAACACAAAAACATTAATTCATCACCAGCGTCGCGGTTAGGGGCCATCATGGACGCATGTTGCATAAAAGGAGCATAAGACGAACAGTGTTGGGGGAGCAACATTGTATAAGGATGAAACTTGAGTGCTTTAGAGTGGACGTTTCAAAATTTTGATTTCTTCACTCATTCAACTACTGTTTTGATCTATGTTAGTTCACCAAAAACGCCACGCTTTCCCCCTAATTGTGTTTTTCCTGTTGTGATGTTTGTGTCACTTTCGGGTGAGACCAGTCTAAATTTAAAGTTCTTCATTCTACCCGACTGCAACACGTTTTACTCGCTTCTACTACACGAAGTTGTGTTTCCTCCCCTCCGACGTGGTTAGCCAAAACAGTCCACAAACACCACCACGACGGTCCTTGTTTTCGTTATTTTGGAAACCATCTGCCACTTTGTCACAAACATTGTGCAACTGTACAAAAGGTCACACACGGTCGTTTTTGTTTTCATTAAGTTTATCAACACTATCTTCACAGAGCTTCAGGCCCGTGGCCTACTGGCTTTTAGATTCTTGAACCCGTATCAGGTCAAGCCAACTCCCAATCCCCAAATCTCACGCAATCACACAAGCAGGCCAGGCGTTGAAAAGCAAACAAAAGAAGGACGCAAGGAGCGCGTTCGGGTACTCACCTACACAGGCCGGCAACGGTCGGTTCCACGTGTGTCTCGCGGTGCAGACCAACTCACGACTGGGCTCAGCTGTGTCGGGGAAAACATACAGGGGATCACAGACGTACCGGACTCTTCGCTCGCTCCGACGGACCAGCGTCATGTGCGGCGGAATCGGCGACGGCGGCTCGCAGCCGAGTGCTACCAGCGAGCGAGCGAGAGTGAGAGAGCAATCGAAGGAAAGAAAGAGAAACAAAAAATCGTATATAAGCATAGGTGGTGGAAGAAGCGAGACAGCTATTACTGCCAAAGTTGTTCAACTCTGTGTTGGGTGTGTGTGAGAGAATGTGGACGCAGTGGATAAGCACGGTTTTTTGATCAAATTTAAAAACATCCAAAAAAGTTACACTACCTAAAGTCTAACTATGAACTGTTTATTTAAATCTTTGAATGCTAAAAACTAATGTCACAATTTGTTCACAAATCGACAATGGCCCCTTTTGACATTGTTCCCCCTTGAACCAGAATGACTCAATCAAACTACCCATGACGCAACGAAACAAAAACACGTGTTTCTTCACTGCGAACGCGTGGTGCTTCACTTTGCGCACGTGCGAAAAAGGGACAACTGAAAGAAAGGTGACGTGGTGGTGCGATGCTGTACTCGGCCCTACACTGTGCATGGTGCTTAGAATCCGGTGTTTGTGTGGGTGGGAAAGCGAGAATCATTCAGTAATTTAAGGATTTCGGTTGCAGCTTCACACAAGCTTTCACTAGTTAATGGGACTGTGATATTACGAAAGAGTGACGCGACGAAGCACGTGGCTTTCTGTGGTTTATAAATATTGTTGGAACTTGTTTCACATTTATGAACCAATAAGACTTTTTTGGATTGAAATCGATGCCCTGTAACCTTTCAGGCTTGCATTTTCTGTTTTTTTATTGGAATATTATTCTTATGAAGATTTGTAATCACGTTATTTCAAACACACAAAAGTATAAAAAAAAACTGTTTAAGAAAATTAAAAGCAAATCAAAATTTCCAATTGCAATTTTTTTTTTCAAAACCATTAGAACATTGGGTTTATATTTAAAAACCAGAATAACCAAAAGCTTAACAATTTTATAATTTCAATGTTTGAGTTTAAAATTGGAAAACGTATAGTTATTGCAATTTCGTTTCAACTGGAGATGCCATAATGTTATAGATAACTGAATTTAATCCATGATTTTATTTTATTTTAAACCGAATGATTAAAACATGATCAATGTTATTATTCCTTTGAAACAAAAAAAAATCGAGAATTTTATTTTGACATATTTTTTTACCTGTTCCCTGTTCTGTTGTTATTAAATATTTTAATCAATGTTGATTTATCTAGTTGTTAGTATTCAACTGATTTTTTTTTCAATGAAAAATTCTGTTTGATAAGATTCCATGTCACATATTTATCACATATTTTATGCGGAATGTTTGAAGATATAAATTCTTAAAACATATTTTACGTTATTAATCAAAATTTCCTGGACTTTGTTTTCTGCAATTTCAGTATTTTTTTCAACGTAAAAAAGTGTTTTCATTCAGAACTAATTACGATTAGATTTAATTCAATATTTAAGTTTTCCGATAAATGAAAATCAAGCTTTATCTTTTAGGGGTTACATACATGTAAATCGTCAAAAATGTCAGAGGTTGGTATGAACACACATTTAAAATTTTTGATAATCTTTTTTTCAGGGCATTAATATATACATTTTCATCTATTAACAAAATAAATATAAAGACATTTGGACGCATCATTGCCGTGATATAGCTATTTTAAGTTAGCAGTTTCAAAAAACGGGTGCCCTGGTCAAAATGTTGGTAAAGACTCGTTAAACCGTTCCTGTGTGCATGACGAAGGCCGATTTTCAAAAACTTACTTTTTTTTAAAGATAAAAATATTTTTATGTTTTACATATAAAAAAACCGTTAGTTTATGATTTTTGTAATTTTTAAAAAAGCAAAATTTCAAAATCGGGCTTCGTCATGCACACAGGATATGTCTTGGGAGTCTTCACCTCAAATTTCAGCCAATTTGGTCCATAACATCTCGAGATATCGTGGAACCCGTAAATCAACTCGATGTTTAAAGAAAAACGTTCACAATTTTTGACAGTTCGCTTTGCTCATAGCAAAATTGTGAAATTAAATCGTCTCTTACTCAGTTCAGTCATGAAATATCTTCATGAAACTTTCAGGAGTGATTAAAAATCACCTTTTTAGTGAATTTTAAGAATTTTCTGAAATATAAAATTTTGTGATTTTCTACATGTATGTAACCCCTTAACCCGTATAGGCCTGGGTGAAATTGGAATCACTAAAATGGCCATAACTCAGCGAAAACTCAACCAATTTGCATACTTCTTTATTAGTTGGACTCGTTAGAATGTCTATTTTCCGAAAATGACCCGCAGAACCCGGAAATGTTCCGGTGGCCGGAGATATTCCGGTGGGTCACTGGGTCAAACAGGGTCAAAAATGGCCATTTTTGGGTCCCGCACTATTTTGTTGATAGAAATCTTGGAAAAAAAACACATTTTTTTCATGTTACGATCTTTGTTCTACCAACAGACAATACTGACCAATGATTTTGCACCTCCGGGGATGTTCCGGATTGAACGGGCAGGTTCCCTACCCCGGGGGAACCGGTCAAGGGACGGTCAGAAATAAAACTATTTCTATCATGGCAATATGGGTGTCAAAGTTCATCATTTTCAAAATCAAGCTCATCTTTGATCCCCAAAACCACTTTTGGACCGATCTGGCCACTTTGGGACCGGTTCCCGGTACTCCAGTGAAATCCGGAATAAGGCAAATTACGGGAATATTTCTGAACAATTTTTGACTGGGCAATATGGGAGTCAAAGTTCATCATTTTCAAAACAAAGCTCATCAATGATCCCCAGAACCACTTTTGGATCGATCTGGCCACTTTGGGACCGGTTCCCGGTACTCCGGTGGAACCCGGAATATGGCAAATTAGGGGATTATTTCTGTATAATTTTTGACTGGGCAATATGGGTGTCAAAGTTCATCATTTTCAAAACAAAGCTCATCCATGATCACCAAAACCACTTTTGGACCGATCTGGCCACTTCGTGACCGGTTCCCGGTACTCCGGTGGAACTCGGAATATGGCAAATTACGGGATTATTTCTGTATAATTTTTGGCATGGCAATATGGATGTCAAAGTTCATTATTTTCAAAATCAAGCTCATCTATGATCCCCAAAACCACTTTTGGATCGATCTGGCCACTTTGGGACCGGTTCCCGGTACTCCAGTGAAATCCGGAATATGGCAAATTACGGGATTATTTCTGAACAATTTTTGACTGGGCAATATGGGTGTCAAAGTTCATCATTTTCAAAATTTAGCTCGTCCATGATCCCCAGAACCACTTTTGGATCGATCTGGCCACTTTGGGACCGGTTCCCGGTACTCCGGTGGAACCCGGATTATGGAAAATTACGGGATTATTCCTGAATAATTTTTGACAGGGCAATATGGATGTCAATGTTCATCATTTTCATAATTTAGCTCATTTATGATCCCCAAAACCACTTTTGGACCGATCTGGCCACTTTGGGACCGGTTCCCGGTACTCCGGTGGAACCCGAAATATGGCAAATTACGGGATTATTCCTGAATAATTTTTGACAGGGCAATATGGAAGCCAAAGTTCATCATTTTCAAAACAAAGCTCATTTATGATCCCCAAAACCACTTTTAGACCGATCTGGCCACTTTGGGACCGGTTCCCGGTACCCAGTGAAATCCGGAATATGGCAAATTACGGGATTATTTCTGAATAATTTTTGACAGGGCAATATGGATGTCAAAGTTCATCATTTTCAAAATCAAGCTCATTTATGATCCCCAAAACCATTTTTGGACCGATCTGGCCACTTTGGGACCGGTTCCCGGTACTCCAGTGAAATCCGGAATATGGCAAATTACGGGATTATTCCTGAATAATTTTTGACAGGGCAATATGGATGTCAAAGTTCATCATTTTCAAAATCAAGCTCATTTATGATCCCCAAAACCACTTTTGAAACGATCTGGCCACTTTGGGACCGGTTCCCGGTACTCCGGTGGAACTCGGAATATGGCAAATTACGGGATTATTCCTGAATAATTTTTGACAGGGCAATATGGATGTCAATGTTCATCATTTTCAAAATCAAGCTCATTTATGATCCCCAAAACCACTTTTGGACCGATCTGGCCACTTTGGGACCGGTTCCCGGTACTCCGGTGGAACTCGGAATATGGCAAATTACGGGATTATTCCTGAATAATTTTTGTCAGGGCAATATGGATGTCAATGTTCATCATTTTCATAATTTAGCTCATCTATGATCCCCAAAACCACTTTTGGACCGATCTGGCCACTTTGAGGCCGGTTCCCGGTACTCCGGTGGAACCCGGAATATGGCAAATTAGGGGATTATTTCTGAATAATGATGAACTTTGACATCCATATTGCCATGCCATAAATTATACAGAAAAAATCCCGTAATTTGCCTTATTCCGGGTTCCACCGGAGTACCGGGAACCGGTCCCAAAGTGGCCAGATCGGTCCAAAAGTGGTTTTGGGGATCATGGATGAGCTTGATTTTGAAAATGATGAACTTTGACATCCATATTGCCCAGACAAAAAATATTCAGAAATCATCCCGTAATTTGCCATATTCCGGATTTCACTGGATGGAGTACCGGGAACCGGTCCCAAAGTGGCCAGATCGGTCTAAAAGTGGTTTTGGTGATCATGGATGAGCTTTGTTTTGAAAATGATGAACTTTGACTTCCATATTGCCCAGTCAAAAATTGTTCAGAAATAATCCCATAATTTGCCTTGTTCCGGGTTCCACCGGAGTACCGGGAACCGGTCCCAAAGTGGCCAGATCGGTCCAAAAGTGGTTTTGGGGATCATAGATGAGCTTGATTTCGAAAATGATGTACTTTGACATCCATATTGCCCTGTCAAAAATTATTCAGAAATAATCCCGTAATTTGCCATATTCCGAGATCCACCGGAGTACCGGGAACCGGTCCCAATGTGGCCAGATCGGTCAAAAAGTGGTTTTGGGGATCATAAATGAGCTTTGTTTTGAAAATGATGAACTTTGACATCCATATTGCCCTGTCAAAAATTATTCAGAAATAATCCCGTAATTTGCCATATTCCGAGTTCCACTGGAGTACCGGGAACCGGACCCAAAGTGGCCAGATCGGTCCAAAAGTGGTTTTGGGGATCATAGATGAGCTAAATTATGAAAATGATGAACATTGACATCCATATTGCCCTGACAAAAATTATTCAGGAATAATCCCGTAATTTGCCATATTCCGAGTTCCACCGGAGTACCGGGAACCGGTCCCAAAGTGGCCAGATCGGTCCAAAAGTGGTTTTGGGGATCATAAATGAGCTTGATTTTGAAAATGATGAACATTGACATCCATATTGCCCTGTCAAAAATTATTCAGGAATAATCCCGTAATTTGCCATATTCCGAGTTCCACCGGAGTACCGGGAACCGGTCCCAAAGTGGCCAGATCGGTCCAAAAGTGGTTTTGGGGATCATAAATGAGCTTGATTTTGAAAATGATGAACATTGACATCCATATTGCCTTGTCAAAAATTATTCAGAAATAATCCCGTAATTTGCCTTATTCCGGGTTTCACCGGAGTACCGGGAACCGGTCCCAAAGTGGCCAAATCGGTCCAAAAGTGGTTTTGGGGATCTTGGATGAGCTTGATTTTGAAAATGATGAACTTTGACATCCATATTGCCTTGTCAAAAATTATTCAGAAATAATCCCGTAATTTGCCTTATTCCGGGTTTCACCGGAGTACCGGGAACCGGTCCCAAAGTGGCCAGATCGGTCCAAAAGTGGTTTTGGGGATCTTGGATGAGATTGATTTTGAAAATGATGAACTTTGACATCCATATTGCCCTGTCAAAAATTATTCAGAAATAATCCCGTAATTTGCCTTATTCCGGGTTCCACCGGAGTACCGGGAACCGGTCCCAAAGTGGCCAGATCGGTCCAAAAGTGGTTTTGGGGATCTTGGATGAGCTTGATTTTGAAAATGATGAACTTTGACATCCATATTGCCTTGTCAAAAATTATTCAGAAATAATCCCGTAATTTGCCTTATTCCGGGTTTCACCGGAGTACCGGGAACCGGTCCCAAAGTGGCCAGATTGGTCCAAAAGTGGTTTTGGGGATCATGGATGAGCTTGATTTTGAAAATGTTGAACTTTGACATCCATATTGCCCTGTCAAAAATTGTTCAGAAATAATCCCGTAATTTGCCATATTCCGAGTTCCACCGGAGTACTTGGAACCGGTCCCAAAGTGGCCAGATCGGTCCAAAAGTGGTTTTGGGGATCACGGATGAGCTTGATTTTGGGAATGATGAACTTTGGCATCCATATTGCCTTGTCAAAAATTATTCAGAAATAATCCCGTAATTTGCCTTATTTCGGGTTCCACCGGAGTACCGGGAACCGGTCCCAAAGTGGCCAGATCGGTCCAAAAGTGGTTTTGGGGATCATAAATGAGCTTTGTTTTGAAAATGATGAACTTTGACATCCATATTGCCCTGTCAAAAATTATTCAGAAATAATCCCGTAATTTGCCTTATTCCGGGTTCCACCGGCGTACCGGGAACCGGTCCCAAAGTGGCCAGATCGGTCTAAAAGTGGTTTTGGGGATCACGGATGAGCTTGATTTTGGGAATGATGAACTTTGACATCCATATTGCCCTGTCAAAAATTATTCAGAAATAATCCCATAATTTGCCTTATTCCGGGTTCCACCGGAGTACCGGGAACCGGTCCCAAAGTGGCCAGATCGGTCCAAAAGAGGTTTTGGGGATCATAAATGAGCTTTGTTTTGAAAATGATGAACTTTGACATCCATATTGCCCTGTCAAAAATTATTCAGAAATAATCACATAATTTGCCTTATTCCGGGTTCCACCGGAGTACCGGGAACCGGTCCCAAAGTGGCCAGATCGGTCCAAAAGTGGTTTTGGGGATCACGGATGAGCTTGATTTTGGGAATGATGAACTTTGGCATCTATATTGCCTTGTCAAAAATTATTCAGAAATAATCCCGTAATTTGCCATATTCCGGGTTCCACCGGAGTACCGGGAACCGGTCCCAAAGTGGCCAGATCGGTCCAAAAGTGGTTTTGGGGATCATAAATGAGCTTTGTTTTGAAAATGATGAACTTTGACATCCATATTGCCCTGTCAAAAATTATTCAGAAATAATCCCGTAATTTGCCTTATTTCGGGTTCCACCGGAGTACCGGGAACCGGTCCCAAAGTGGCCAGATCGGTCCAAAAGTGGTTTTGGGGATCATAAATGAGCTTTGTTTTGAAAATGATGAACTTTGACATCCATATTGCCCTGTCAAAAATTATTCAGAAATAATCCCATAATTTGCCTTATTCCGGGTTCCACCGGAGTACCGGGAACCGGTCCCAAAGTGGCCAGATCGGTCCAAAAGAGGTTTTGGGGATCATAAATGAGCTTTGTTTTGAAAATGATGAACTTTGACATCCATATTGCCCTGTCAAAAATTATTCAGAAATAATCACATAATTTGCCTTATTCCGGGTTCCACCGGAGTACCGGGAACCGGTCCCAAAGTGGCCAGATCGGTCCAAAAGTGGTTTTGGGGATCACGGATGAGCTTGATTTTGGGAATGATGAACTTTGGCATCTATATTGCCTTGTCAAAAATTATTCAGAAATAATCCCGTAATTTGCCATATTCCGGGTTCCACCGGAGTACCGGGAACCGGTCCCAAAGTGGCCAGATCGGTCCAAAAGTGGTTTTGGGGATCATAGATGAGCTTGATTTTGAAAATGATGAACTTTGACATCCATATTGCCCTGTCAAAAATTATTCAGAAATAATCCCATAATTTGCCTTATTCCGGGTTCCACCGGAGTACCGGGAACCGGTCCCAAAGTGGCCAGATCGGTCCAAAAGTGGTTTTGGGGATCATAGATGAGCTTGATTTTGAAAATGATGAACTTTGACACCCATATTGCCATGATAGAAATAGTTTTATTTCTGACCGTCCCTTGACCGGTTCCCCCGGGGTAGGGAACCTGCCCGCTCAATCCGGAACATCCCCGGTGGTGCAAAATCCATGGTCAGTATTGTCTGTTGGTAGAACAAAGATCGTAACATGAAAAAATGTGTTTTTTCCAAGATTTCTATTAACAAAATAGTGTGGGACCCAAAAATGGCCATTTTTGACCCTGTTTGACCCAGTGACCCACCGGAATATCTCCGGCCACCGGAACATTTCCGGGTTCTGCGGGTCATTTTCGGAAAATAGACATTCTAACGAGTCCAACTAATAAAGAAGTATGTAAATTGGTTGAGTTTTCGCTGAGTTATGGCCATTTTAGTGATTCCAATTTCACCCAGGCCTATACGGGTTAACTCACATACTCACAAGAATCAAGAATGTTCAAGGGAAACATTTGGAAAAACATATACTTGAAATAACCTCATGAATTTAGTTACAAAATTAAACATATTTCCATATAAAATATGCCAAACTCATGTTGGATTTCTTTTTTTAAATATTCAATAAATGTTGCAAAATTAAACAGAATCATTGCTTTTATATTAGTTTTTCATTAATTATGTTGTTGTTTTGAGTTAGATATTACCTCTTTTTTGATAAACAAAAAAAAACATATAAAAATCTATTGATTCTTGAAACAATATTAAATAAGATTTTAATGTCTTAAATAGCCTTTTCAGTTTCATTAATGTAGGTTACTTAAAGAAAATTGAGTGAATTTGATTTAAAAATTGTATAAAATATTACAAAATTATTCAAGAGTTGGAAAAAATCAAACAAGTATGCTTTGGATTCCCGACTTTGTGATAACAAATCACAAATTCCCGACTTTTTCCCAACTTTTGGACGGTTTAGGCGAATCCCTCCCGATTTCCCGAATTGAGTGACCACCCTGTATTGAATCAGTTTAATTTCTGTTCCAAATCTTCAAAATTCAAAAAGCCTAAAGGTGTTTCATTTTATAAAAAAAATGCAAAAAATAAATGTTTCACAATGTATTCTAATTAGTTTGAAGTGATAATTTGTATTTTGAGTTATCAGGAAAATACAATTTTTCATTTCATATTTTTGTCTCAGAACTTTCAAAAAAAAATCAAGGGGTCATAACCATATTGTTAAATTTTTTCCAATGAAAAAAATTGTGCAATCAAATGTTAACCAATTGTATAACGTTTATTTTATATTTTGAATCAAACAGGGCACTTTTAGACCGCATATTGAAAAAAGAAAACAGACCCTGAAAATAAAATTGAGGACTTTGAAGATTTTTTTCATCAGTAGCAAAACAGTAGAAGTAATGTTGGCTTATTTTGAATTTGAAGTTTTCAAAATATTTGTATTAGTCATTTTTGTTTCTTTCACAGATTTTGTGATAATGAAATAGATAAATAATAGAACATTTATTTCAATTGATTTCACAATCATTCATTTATAGCCAACTAAGAAATTCGAAAAAAAACTAGAGTTGACAACTCACGGTAATCTTGACTTCAACAAAAATAAAATTACTTTTTTTCAATTTTAAACAAGTGTTCAACTAGTAAATTGTCCCGCCCGTATGGATCAATCGGACCGCGCACTGGACTCACAATCCAGAGGTTGCTGGTTCGAATCCTGCGGCTGGCGTTCAAAAATTCTTAGCGTAAATATATCCGGCGCCGTCGCTCCGTGCCGTAGTACTCAAACACTTAGGAGCCCAGAGCGGCGAAGTTCTATTAGATAAAAAGGAAGACACCAGTGGTTGGTACTAGCCATGGTGGCCGACAGCTATGAAGTCAACTCCGTTTTTTCAACTAAATTAAAAAGAAAGTTTTTCTTTAAAATATTGAGAAAGTTTTCTGGCAATGTTTTTAAAAACGAGTTAATGTGGTGAATAACATAATCAAAATCGATTATTTTTTAAGTTCAGTCCCTAGAGAACAGGGAATTATTATATTTTAAGATTGAGTTTTTATTTATCAGAAAAAAATATATAACTTAAACATTAATAAACATTTACAACGCTCTTATGGTTTTACTATTTGATGAAATTTGTTTGCAAGCTCCTGCATGGCAAATGCAACACTCAACGCACATGCTAAATACCAATCCCATCAACGACCTCCTCCGGTGACTCATTTCGCCATTTCCGAAGCCTAATCCAAAGTAATCATCGAACGAGAGAGAGTGCTATACCATCCAGACCAGACCAGACCGCCGTCGTCATTACTCTGGCTGTGGCGCCATCCAGTCTTTGTCTCAACAACCGGAACATGAAGATACCGACGAACTGGTCTCGAGAGCACGTGCACATACACTGCGTGCCTCCACCACACCATGTACTGGGTATCATTGGTATCAGGATTTACAACGGCATCGTCATGAAGTGGAAATGCTTTTTCGTTTGACGACTTCCTTCCTTCCAGGCAGAGAGAGAGAGAAGGGCTTAAAACGTTCCGGTGGATGGCACATTATCACCCCAGTGTGAGCCTTGAATTAATTTTATCTCTCAGAAAAATGGTCATGATTGTGCGTTTTAGCTGAGGTTGGAAATCCAATAAGGTGTGATTTCAAAAATTTAAATTAACTTGACGTGAAACAGAATACTTTTCATTTTTTATAAGGAGATTGAACCAACTAACTAACAGTGCCGATGATAAATTGCTTTCCGCTTCGTAGCCTGTGGCAATACATAACATCGCACAGCACGACACTTTCGCCAGAAACTGCAGCAGAAGGCCATCAGAAACCGCACTCCATCAATTGGTACTGAAACTTTTGATCACATAACACTACAAAGTGCAAAAATAACCAACAAGTTACATGGAAAGTTTATCTCATTAATAAATACTATTTACTAGAAAAAAAAAATTATTGCGATTTTTCACACGATTGCAAATGTGATTTTTTTTGCGAACATTCGAAGATAATATAATTTATATGTTTGAATAAATTTTGTTTGCTAATATTTTTATAATAGAAAGAAAAATAAATTTGTAGAAACAAAATTTAAACAACACCTCAATTTTATTTGACACTAATGTAACTACGGAAACTGCATTCGAATCAGCTCGATCAAAACGGAAAACAGCAATAAAAAAAAAATCGTCAGAACCATCAAACCTTGGAAACAACCATGGCAGGAAGGAAGGAAGGAAGAAAACAGTTGAGCGATTGCATGTTTCCCATACCAACAAACCACCAACCACACACAGCTGCACAGCATGGAAAAAGAAATGCAACATAATTTACCAAAGTTGCACTCTTGTGTGTGGCAGCTGTGTGCGTGCATGCAAGTTCTGGCTATTTTTAGACCTCGTTCTTGCGTGTTTCTCTTCGGAATCTTGTATTTATTGGAAGACCCCCGCGCGCGTTTTATGAATGCACACGCAAAGCTGATAACATCAAACGAGGTGGTTTGTAAATGGCATGCATGCCGGCAGGATCATATTGAACAATCGGAATGTAAATTTAGACGTTGTTTGTGCGATATGGAAACTGATTACATTGTTGATTTCCAAAACAAATGAAATCTTTGTTTGAATATTAGCATTTTTATTAAAAAGTTTTTCATTCGTTTTTAAATGTTTAGATGAACATGTGAGCTTGAGTGTTTTCAAACTTAAATTTTAATTCGTAAAATCAAAAATAATAAAACAAAAAAATCGTCAATAAACGCTTCTGCTAAAATGAAAAAAGAATGGCGATAATTAATTAAAAAAAAAATTATTGAGTAACCACAATTATTCAAAGTTTTCAACAAAGTATTACTAAAAATTACAAAACATAAAAAAATGCAACTGAAATCATGTGCACAGTAAAAAAAATCATGGTAATATCTGAGTGATGAATAGAGAGAATGCGTTACTTGATTTTCGAATGATCCCACTTTGTTTACATAAGATGTTTGAGGCAAAATTCAAATGTCTTTAAAGCTTTTAAACGGTTTGCGAATGTTCTAAAACTTGTGCTCCTAGTGTAGAAGGAAACTGTTTGGTCCGCGCCGGAAGTGAAAGTGAGAAGGAGACCATCAAACTGCCAAGGGAACCAAGAGAATGACTGAATTCGCGTTACGGACAGCTTTATACCGGACGGTGCTGGGTGGCGTTAGTCATCAAATTCTGGTCTGAAGAGGATTACTAGAATTTGGCCAACTACGTGGAGCTGAAAGTCTGAATTTTTGGATCCGTCAGGATCGCCGCCTGTGGCAGTAATTTGGATGTGTGCTTCCTCCGGCATAGAACGGCTGTTCAAGATCATGTTGTTCAAACCCGGTGAGGAATTTCCTTTTTGCATCTTATTTAATTTCAAGCGTAGAAGGAGTGGCCGTGGCTGAATGGTTACGGTGTTCGCTTTATAAGCGAATGGTCCTGGGTTCGATTCTCATCTGCTCCCAACGAGGAAGTTAAAGAAATATAAATTCGTGAAACTCCTGAACATGAACGAAAAATCAAAGTTGCTCGAGGCGGGGTTCGATTCCCCGTCCAGGTTGATAAACAAAAAGGCTAACCACTAGTCCATCGTGGCTTGATGAGCTATGACTGGAATTAGGAATACTGTTACTGCTAACTATATACGCGCTGGGTCTTTGTCCATTTGACAAAGGTTCGGAAGTTCTAAATAACGTTTGAATCTGATTGATGCAAACGTTCTTCAGGGCGGGGCTTGTCGATAAAGCTGAGGTACCTCGCGCTCGGCTAGCCAGCGTAGAAATGGGTCACCGAAGCTCGACAGAGCTAGCACCTTTCAAATGCCTATGCGAGTTATTTGCATGTATAGAATGTCAAATTCTAAAATACATGGAAACAACTCAATTTGTAAGAAGCGGCCGCGTGGTCCCGTTTGATTGGTTGCACACACACACACACACACATCCCACTTTGTTTACATATACAAAGTAGGAGGCTGTTCAAGCACAAGCATGACTTTTTTCTTACTGGTAAATGAGCTGTTTTAAAATCAGTAGTGTGTCTTATTTTGTCCAGTTTTTTTACATTTTTTGCTGGAAAATGGTCACCCTTCGACCGGTTAGAAGAGATTTTTCTTTTTTACGGGTGACAAAGAACTGCGGCGAGAGTGTCATTCTGCGATGTCTCAGATATAGAATCCTGCAGCTCTTCCTGGTCCAGCTAGCACTAGCGAAGCTGATCCAACAAACAAAGAAGATTTTCACTAAACCAGGTTTTCAAACGGAATCAAACAATAAATACAACTTCTGGAGTTTTTTTATTTTTATTTTTTGAAAAAGTCCAAGAAACCAAATTTTCAGTTTTTGATTTTTGGGTGTTTTTTAATAACCCTGTCTCAAGGTGGTTTTAAAAACACGGTGACGGTCTCACTTTCACTGCCCCTGATCGCATAAATGTCCCATATGCATTTTCATCGATTTCGAGTTAATGATGCAGTTTGGTTCAAAATTGTGTGCTCTTTCGAAAGAGCCTATAACATCCAGTACTTTGTTTTATAAATCAGGAAGAAATCCAGTTTTTTCGCGAAAACTTAACACGTAGCCTTATGTATGGGACAAACTTCAAATGCGTTTTTCTCAGCTTGCTGTTTTTGCATATGGGACATTTATGCGAACATGGGCAGTTCAGCTATCTTAAGATTTCTTGATTTCTTTCTTGAGCCAAACATTTTTCATTCTTGCAAAAAAAAATAATTTTTAATTATCGATAACAATACTCTCTACTTTTGGCGAACAGTAAATTGGTTCCACTTTGACCGTTCAAAATTGAGGCCGTTTTGCGAACCACTGTTCAGCACCCAGGATTACATTACATCTGGATTTAAAAAAAATGTAATTTTCCTCTAAAAATCTGTAATTTTACCACTTTTCTGGTGTTATGCCACTTTTTTAGTCCAAATTAAAGTAAAATAAAAGAGATAATATTCAACATTCCCAATTTACACATTTTTATACTGTGTAACAAATAGTGTAATGTGAAGTTAGCAAGGGAGTTTCTATCAAAAGTTTTGTAAATAATTTGTTAGGGCTGGTACAAATTTCATTTATAGAGCAATTCTCTGAGATATTTTAACATTGTAAATCGGAACATTAGTTGCTGAGATATCGACATTAGAAAATGGTGGGTTGTTTGGGTGAGACTAAGAAAACATCAATTTTCTTGTTTTTAACCCTCTACAAAAATGGGCACTATTTTTAAAAAATCAATAACTGCGACTATTTTGAAAAAAGTTACATAAAAATGGCTATAACATAACGGTGCACTGTGTGTGTGTGTGTGTGTTCAACCAATCCAATATCCGTAGGCCGGCTACGAAATTATGGGAAAGTATAATTTGTATCAGTCTTGATTTATGCTGATACAGCTTATCGCAGTCCCGGACATTAGGTGGTGTTAGCCCTCGCGCTGCTTCCAATGACCCGTTTCAGAATGACAGAGCTCCTTGCGGTCCAATTCCGAGGTCATTGGGCATTGTCTGGCCCCGCCCAAACATAGACCAAGAACCAGAAGAGTCCTCGACCTATCTTTAGACTTCCAATCTCATAAGGCAAACATGAGATCAGCGCGTATTTAATGGTTAATAAGTAGGCAAAATGTCACAGTTTCAGTTTGGATAGATCTCACCAAGTTTCTGGAACTTCCGGTAGCCCTCTTTATCGGTTGCTTCAAAGCATCCGAGCGTTTTTCAGTCGCAGGGGTCCGGATGTCCAGCTGCGGGTCCTCAATCACGGACAGCTTGATCTTCCTCATGCCGATCCGACACATATCCTGGCGAGCATCTTGGGAAGATTTTCCTTGGCAGCTACGAACAAGATCCTGCGGTTTCATCTTCAGCAGGAAGTCGGGATTTACGAAAACCCCCGAAAAGAGCTCACCGGAACTTATCATGGTTCACTCTTTAACACGATACAAGCTCACAAAATTTCACATAACTCTTTGATTAATATAATCAATTTTGACCGAAACATTTCACAAAACAAAACTCCACGTCAAAAAAAACAATTCATTCCGCAACACTGTCGGCTATAACATAACGGTGCACTTTATCAAAATTTCGATAAAGCCCTTTTTGTTTGCAAATTCAATTTTACATCGAAAAATGAAATTGAAAAAAATTGCGACCAATATTTCGATTTTTTGAAAAAATTGTATTGATCCAAAAAATTATAACTCGGTCAAAGAATTTTTGCCCATTCAGGAAATTTCTGAAAAGTTGGAATTTAATGTCCTCTAAAACATATAAAAAAAATTAAAACTAGTGTTTTTTTTACAAATCAAGTTTTAGTGACAAAAAATTAAATTAAAAAGCACAAAATTTCTTTTACCGTGTATCATTTTTTTTTCAATGTAGTCTATATCCATACCTACAACTTTGCCGAAGACACCAAATCGATCAGAAAATTCCTTCAAAAGATACAAATTTTTAAATTTTCACATATCATTTTTGTATGGACAGTTGCCAAATTTGTATGGAAAATTATATGGACAAACTAATGATGCAAAATGGCTTCTTTGGGCATACCGAAGGCACCAAAAAAGTTTCGGCCGGATTAAAAAATACAAAAATTAAAATTAAAGAAAAAAGACCGATTCCGTAGAGAACTGCTCTATTGTTTTTGTCATAAAATTTCATCATCGACATTTTGGTCGCCATCCTTTATTTAAAAAAAAAACAAAATCACTTGAGAGTAGTTTAAGCGTCAAACTTAAGCTCAATAAGCAGAAATAATTATTCGAAGTGAAATTTTGCCAATGCCTTCGGATAATCGAGTCTGGACTATGTTTGTTTTCGTCAAATCTTACATTTTTTTGAAAACCAATGATTGCAAAACAACTGTACTACCGTCTTCAGGAGTGACATTTGGTCTAGGGGGTGAGATTGGGTCATACAAATTTCAGCATTTGTGTATGACCCAATCTCACCCTAATGTCACCCCTGATGACGAAGGCGTAAAATGCATTTTAAAACAGTTTTTCTTTATTATTTTGCCCCCACTCTCTCGACCCTGGCCAGAGCCGAGGGACAAAAACTTTGAACAATATTTGCATCGGCCTAGGGAAGAACACCCCTGCAAAAAAATATGTTGGGCTTGATTTTTCTTCATTTTTTTTATTAATTTATATTGAAAGGAGCAAAAAACTAAGAAATATTATCGGACTTGGCACTATCCAAACTTTAGTGAAAAATATGCCTTTTTTAGTCCCCAAAAACATTTAAAAAAAATCTCAAATCAAAAATAAATCTTATTTTGAGAAATTAAACGTTTACAAATGAAAAATCGGGATTTTACCGTGTATCTATTTTTTTTAATTTCTCAATCATAACCTTCAACCAGACATGCATCGGCACTAAGAGCTCTTTTTAACAGCACTCAGCTTGTTTGTCATCATGCCTGTAAATTTCATGTCAAGGCTTAATTCAGATAACATTTATTTCTGAAGCATTCGCAACTAGGAATATAGTTCGCTTATATGATGAGCAACAAAAATTACGCAATTATGGAATGAAATTTACTATTTTATTTTCGACTATCCGTTTTAACGATTTTTTTTTTGTTATATCATTTGAAAATGAGATATTCATCATTTTTGTTTGCCTTGATCAAATTGGATGAAAATTAAATTGATATAATTAAATGTTTCAAAAAGGGTTGTTCGAGAAGAATTTGTTCAAAAGTATTCGAGAAATTTGAAAATATTAATTTAAGAAGCACCTGAGCTACCAAGGGCGTAAGAGGGTTAAATATGAAAAAATATCGCCTTATTTTTACCACTTTTACAATATGATTTTTTTCAAATCTAGTTTATTTATTAGGTTAGTTGAAACACTTATTCCGGAATAAGTTATTTGCCATGAAAAGCATTATTTCTAAATGATTTTTTTTCCATTTTAACTTTATTAGAGACTAATTTAAAAGCAATTTTATTGTTATTGTTGTGAAGCATATATTTTCACTGTCCACTGTACACTTTGATTGAAAAAATACTTGTCAACAAAAAATACTGTTAATATTAATTTTTGATTTGGTAGGATTTGTAAGACAGCATAAAAAATTAGAAAATTTATATATTTTCTCTAAGTTGCACAATTTTTTACGAGCAGTCATGCCATTAATTGATCCTCACACTCATTTTGACCATTAAAGTTGCTGTTCTATACATTGCAAAATATTAATCAGAAACAGGATCAAATTTCCCAGGAAATTTGATGACAATTTCCCGTTTCCCGGGAATTTTGTAACCCCAGGAAATTGGACGTTCTACTCAGGATTGAAATTGAATTTTGAGGATCTGTGAGCTGCACAAAATGACGTTCTTAACTCAATTTGGCCCAAAATGCACGTGCGACAAGTTAGCACGACGGCAACGTTTTGACATTGGGAATGCAAGTCATTTGCGAAAACGTTGAGAATCACTGAAGCACTGATGCGAAACCAAAAATTTTATATTTAAAAAAGTTCATAAATTTTCAAAACTTGAATAAAAATATGTTTAAAACATTTGTTGAACTCTGGTAAAAAATGTTAACCAAATGTTACCAAATGTAACCAAAAATGTTAAGAAGACAGCACAAATAGAAATGTTTCGCACACAAAAACACACACACACACACAATACACGATCGAAGTACGTCGAAAGTCCATCCTTAGTATGAAACATTTCAATGGCCAACATGAAGCTTTCATTGCACGAAAAGCTTTTCGCGAGCATGTTTTGAACTGTATTATCGACCATTTTTCGGCTCCGTGGAAATGTTTCATTGCGAAGGTTGTGTTTTGTTATGCAAGCTTTTTTTAACCTTTAAATTAATAATTAATAATTAAGAATAAATCTACAATTTTTCACTCTCGTTTAATTTTAGATTGTTGGTAACACTGCTGTTAATTATGTTATCAATTTGTTGAAGTTTTTTTTCTTAATTGTACTTGAAGGTTGGTTCACCATGCGCACCCACTAGACGATTTCAATTTGAGTTCTTTGATGGAGACGCATGGTTGAACATAAGTTAAAATGATTTAGTTCTTAAAGGTTTTATGTGATGTATTCAGCAATCAATACATTTTAAATTCTCACCTGAGTAGTGTATCAGCACGCCTCGCTTTGGATATGCAACCTGCGTTGCAGTTCGCAGACTGACCTGTGTTGGGCAGAACGGAGAAAAATCAAAAAGCCATTTAACTCTCTACAAACTTGCGTGGTCAACTCCGCGCAAAGCCTTACCTCGACGCGATCCTGAAGGCTAACCACTTCGATGGGTCGCGTGCTCTCGGTGCAGCCGCTAAACAGGGTCTGATTGGTGTTCAGATCCCTGATTTCTAGGTAATCTCTACACGGTTCATCTACTGCAATGCGAGAGAGAGAAGAAAAAAAAAACTTTGTCAAATATTTCATGCTCTGTGCGATCTTGGCCAACGAGTTTCACTTACTCCGTAACGCTAAATCTAAAATAGTTAACTTAATCTTCTGGGAACGCTTGGCGTACAGCGTCCACCGGCAGACGCTGTTCCCGATGTAGTACTTGGGGTAGCCGGGCGTCATCAGGAAGCCCTGGCGGAGGGGGTGCTTTAGAAGCGTCCGCTGAATACTGGAATAATGAAGAGAAAGAGAGAAGAAGGGAATGCAATTTTGTTAGAATTGTTTGTTCATTGAATCGATAAATAAAGAAAAAAAAAGTATTTTTTGTTAATTAATTTTATAAGTTGTAATTTGAATAATCTAATGTTTTTAAACATTTTACTTTACTCATCTTACTTTTGAACTAGTTTTTTGTTTTAATCGACAACAATACAGTCCAGAGGGGAACACCCTTGACGAGTATCGGGGCCGGCATATACAAAGCGGATTCAGAGACAGTTCTTAACTCAACTAATGTTGACATGTTAAGGTTAATGTTAACATTCCTTCCTAAGGTGTCGTTGATAAGGTCCAGCTTGTGACGATGCACTACCTTCCCTTTACTAAGCAATCGAATCCAGAAGCGTCCAGTTGTGTTGGCCCGAGTCGGGATTTGAACCCCGATCTACCGCTTACCAGGCGGAAGCGTTACCACTAAGCTACGTGGTTTTCGAAAAAAAAAATCGTTGTCTTATTTTTGTTGCTCATCCATAAACCACGTTGGCACTTTTTTGGAATTCTCAAAACAAAAAAAAATGTTTACATAATGAGATAAAAAGTTAAAAGAGAAAAAAATTAGAATAAAGATGACGTAAAGAATTGTGATTTAAAAAATCTCAGACATTTTGATTTCTTTTTTTTTTTTTTTAGATATCGCGCTTCGCGGCGAAAATTGATTGATTGATTGTTTGTTTATTTTTGATCAATTTTCCTTGGACAGGAAAAGCCACTAGAATGCTGGCATAAAAACCTGCTTCTTTTCGGTTAAAAAAATACAATAAATAAATACAATTATAGAGTAAATAATGAACTGCGGCTGAAGACAGAACTCCATCGGTGGAAACCTTTACAGGAGTTCGGAACTGGCTGTTACGGGCTGGAAAGAAAATAAAAGAAAAAAAGAACCTGAGCAATTCTCTGAGATTTCGGTCATTCGATTTTTTTTGTATTTTTTAATCCGGCTGAATTTTTTTTGGTGCCTTCGGTATGCCCAAAGAAGCCATTTTGCATCATTAGTTTGTCCATATAATTTTCCATACAAATTTGGCAGCTGTCCATACAAAAATGATATGTAAAAATTCAAAAATCTGTATCTTTTGAAGGAATTTTTTGATCGATTTGGTGTCTTCGGCAAAGTTGTAGGTATGGATATGGACTACACTGAAAAAAAATTATACACGGTAAAAAAAATTTGGTGATTTTTTTATTTAACTTTTTGTCACTAAAACTTGATTTACAAAAAAACACTATTTTTAATTTTTTTTATTTTTTGATATGTTTTAGAGGACATAAAATGCCAACTTTTCAGAAATTTCCAGAATGGGCAAAAAATCTTTGACCGAGTTATGATTTTTTGAATCAATACAGATTTTTTCAAAAAATCGAAATATTGGTCGCAAACATTTTTGAACTTCATTTTTCGATGGAAAATCGAATTTGCAATCAAAAAGTACTTTAGTGAATTTTTGATAAAGTGTACCGTTTTCAAGTTATAACCATTTTTAGGTAACTTTTTTGAAAATAGTCGCAGTTTTTCATTTTTTAAAAATAGTGCCCATGTTTGCACACCTTTGAAAAAAATATTTTTGAAAAACTGAGAAAATTCTCTATATTTTGCTTTTCCGGACTTTGTTGATACGACCCTTAGTTGCTGAGAAATTGCCATGCAAAGGTTAAAAAACAGGAAAATTGATGTTTTCTAAGTCTCACCCAAACAACTCACCATTTTCTAATGTCGATATTTCAGCAACTAATGGTCCGATTTACAATGTTAAAACATGAAACATTCGTAAAATTTTCCGATCTTTTCGAAAAAAATATTTTCAAAAATTTAAAATCAAGACTAACATTTCAAACGGGCCAAACATTCAATATTACGCCCATTTGAAATGTTAGTCTTGATTTTAAATTTTTGAAAATATTTTTTTCGAAAAGATCGGAAAATTTCACGAATGTTTCATGTTTTAACATTGTAAATCGGACCTATAGTTGCTGAAATATCGACATTAGAAAATGGTGAGTTGTTTGGGTGAGACTTAGAAAACATCAATTTTCCTGTTTTTTAACCTTTGCATGGCAATATCTCAGCAACTATGGGTCGTATCAACAAAGTCCGCAAAAGCAAAATATAGAGAATTTTCTCAGCTTTTCAAAAATATTTTTTTCAATAGTGGGCAAACATGGGCACTATTTTAAAAAAATGAAAAACTGCGACTATTTTCAAAAAAGTTACCTAAAAATGGCTATAACTTGAAAACGGTGCACTTTATCAAAAATTCACTAAAGTACTTTTTGATTGCAAATTCGATTTTACATCGAAAAATGAAGTTGAAAAATTTTTGCGACCAATATTTCGATTTTTGAAAAAATCTGTATTGATTGAAAAAATCATAACTCGGTCAAAGATTTTATGCCCATTCTGGAAATTTCTGAAAAGTTGGCATTTTATGTCCTCTAAAACATATCAAAAAATAAAAAAAAATAAAAATAGTGTTTTTTTGCAAATCAAGTTTTAGTGACAAAAAGTTAAATAAAAAAATCACCAAATTTTTTTTACCGTGTATCATTTTTTTTTCAGTGTAGTCCATATCCATACCTACAACTTTGCCGAAGACACCAAATCGATCAAAAAATTCCTTCAAAAGATACAGATTTTTGAATTTTCACATATCATTTTTGTATGGACAGCTGCCAAATTTGTATGGAAAATTATATGGACAAACTAATGATGCAAAATGGCTTCTTTGGGCATACCGAAGGCACCAAAAAAGTTTCAGCCGGATTAAAAAATACAAAAATTAAAATTAAAGAAAAAAGACCGATTCCGTAGAGAACTGCTCACCTACGAGATGAATGTGGCAAATGAAAATATAGAATGGACAACTGTATCGGAACAATAAAGGAAACATGAAGTAATAGTTATAAAATATTGTTTAACTTAAAATGTCAATGGATTTAATAAGTTTCTCAACTATTTCAGGTTGAGCTAGATACAATTTCAAACGATCTTTGAAAATGCTTAGGGATGAACATAAGCCAAATTTATTAAAAAAGAAATTGAAGTAATTAGCACCTTTGAAGGTTATACTACGTTCACCAGACAAAGTGGAAACATTTGGACGTTTAAGCAGATTATGATTTCTTGTACCATGTTGGTGAGAAGAAAGTTCGAATTTTGTATTTGTATGAGTTTGGTTAGATAAACTTTTATATATAAAAGAACAAACTTGAATAATGTAAATTCCTCTGACAGGCATAATGTTTTTCTCTTTAGTATATAGATCAACGGTATGACTTCTAAGTGGAAGGTTGAAATTTCATACACAGAGACATAACTGAAACCACGCTTTGTCTTCAATATATTGAAAATTAGGGTTGAAATTTGTAATTTATTTTTTGGCCCAAATACCTAAATAAAGTTTGTGAATTCCAAAATACTACTTCTTTTCAACGACGAAATTGTTCAGTTAAGCTGTTACAAATAATTGTCAAAGGTCAAAGTCGACCCAAAAAACTTCAAAATGGTAATGGAAATAAAAAGTAATTAACTGAAAACATTTTGATATGCATTTTCCTGCGTTGATATTCATTTCTGGACTGTTCAACAAAATATTGATTTTTTGTGAAATCACAAAAAATTTAATGTTTAAAAAACATTTGCATCGGCATGAATTTAATAATAAATAAATTGTTCGCTCTGCAGCATGGCCTTCGCGTTCTCGATTGCGAGATTCATACTAGGTGTCGGAAGGCTTGATTGTTGAGGATATTGCAAACCTCTTATTATAGGGGAAATCTACCCTTTCCAATCAAAAACCTATCTTCGTCATATGGAGAGTTTGATGCTCGATTAAAGCTCCAAAAATACTATTTGGGCTATAAACTTACCAGCAACAGCACCGCCTCGAGTAAGCACGCAAATTTATGCCACTTACTGGCCAAAAAGATCACATTTAATGCACTTTTGATCATAATTTGTATTTTGCGAGACCACTTCTCATCATTTTGTTGGCACACACAGTGACACACACGAGAATCCCTCAAACGCTTAATGAATATCGCCAAAATTAACTTTTCACTTTCGCTTACTTTTTCACGGCGCTTAAGATATGAAATTGCTTCCAACTACCGGCAACATGTTCTTTTGATCATTAGTAAGGCACTCACTTGAAGAATAATCCCGAAAAATGTAATAAATTAGCAAGCGCCATCAAAAAAACAAACGCGCCAAGTCGTTTGACGTTTCAATTTTCACTTTGCATTCCACTCGAAGGCTGAAGAAAACCGAGCGAGAGACGAAGGCAAAAAAGAACAAAGGCTGGCCGTCAACATCACCAGCAGCACAGCCAGCGATGCCAGGAAACTTTCCCTATAAATGCCACTTTTCGTGAGTGTTCGTTTGAACTGTCAGCGCAAATGGCAACACTCGACAGAGTGTTGGAAGAAAAAAGAACTAAGCCGATATTAGAAAAATGGGCGTGGCCCAATGCATTCGCCTCGATTAGAATACCCTTGGGATTTTTTTTTTGTTAAATGCTTGGTAAAGAAATAGAATAACTTTTAGTGAAAGTGAAAATAAACAGAAATATTCACAAAAACTTGCTCTACTCGTTGGTGTACTTGGTTTTAGTAAAATTCAAGGGAGACTCTAGATTATCCAGCATCATTCAAACACGACCGCTTATTAGGATTAAAATGGGTAGATTTCCCCTACCTAAGCCTCAAACAACCCCGGGATTCACACTGACGATCTTTGGGTTGTGAGTCCAACTGTCCAACCAGCGACTACACCGAGACAGGACCCAGGGAGACGGCAACCACGCTTACCCCTACACCACCAATCCCGGCATGAATTGAAATAGGGTCCTAAAGCCCTATGTTAATTTTATGCAATACACTCAATCCCCGGTGGTTAGTCATTTTTTCGTTTGACACTTTTTTAGTTTGTACCCCGGGGGAAGGGGTATCAAACTAAAAAGTGACCCCGTTCGTTTGACAACAGTTGGTGTCAAACCATCGGGGTTTGAGTGTACGCTTAAAAACTATAATAACTATTTTTTTATTTTAGTGCAAAATAAATAAACTGACAAGACAGCATTTTAAGATGGATAAACTATAGTCCCTTTGGAACGAACTGTCAAATAAGACACCTTCTGTCAAGAAATAGGGTCCTAAAGCCATATGTAAATTTTATTGTACAATGCTTAAAAACATGATTAAAAATCTTGTTAAAAATTTCTGATCATCTTTTTCATTTTAATGTAAAAGACAAGACAACATTTTACGATGGATTAACTAACGACCATTTTTAAAAATTTAATTAAAAATCCACTTTAACTCCTTTGGGGTCAGAAAAATAAGCTTTAACATTGTAAACAATAATATCACCAATTTATGCTTAGTGAAAAAAGATTTACAAAAGTTTTACACCCCATATTCAAAAAAAAACCTTGATAAAAGTGCAGTGAAGAAATACTTGCGGCGACCTAATGATTTTTGAACAGCGATTTAAATTTTTTTTTTGTTTTTTTTTTTCTGGAGTATTTCTGATATTTTTCCAGTTCATTTTTTGATGATTGTCTCTTTTCATTTGACACCTTTTCCCTGCTTTGCCTTTAAAACTCGCAACTTTAAATTTAAGAATTTAAGAATTTAAGAATTTAAGAATTTAAGAATTTAAGAATTTAAGAATTTAAGAATTTAAGAATTTAAGAATTTAAGAACTTAAGAATTTAAGAATTTAAGAATTTAAGCACTTAAGAATTTAAGAATTTAAAAATAATATTTTGTTTTGTTCTTTTGATTGTTTTTATTTTATTTTTATTTTTGAATATGGATTGGTTATTGGTTTGTTTTTTTTCAGATTTTTTAATTTTTTATTCAAAAATTCGGATCATTTAATTTCTTTTTAATATGATTTTTTTATTACCATTTTTCCTAATTTTATTTCCTAATTTCTGAATAATCCAATTTTGAATGTTAGAGCTGTAATTTTTGAATGCTTTGTTTTTTTTATTTTTCTTCAAGAATGTTCAAATTAAAAAAATATATTTCTACTGGTTGAATCCCATCTAAAATTCAATGGCGGAGAAGCTTCTGTTACGTCCAATCATGCTCATATTTGGGATTGAAGCACAGTACACATGTGGAACATGCCCAATAATAATTTTTGTTACATCCAAATGTCTGTATCTTCAGGAAAAGTTTGAAATATGTGTAAGGTTCACAAGATTAAAATTGAATGTATCCAGTATAAAAGAACAATAAGGCTGGTACAAATATTTTTAAAAGTTTTCGTCACCCCCCCCTTCAAAATTGGCCCGAAAAATCAGGGGGCAAAAAAAATTTTTTTACAATAAACTTCAAAATTTCAATGAAAATTCAAGTGCAACCAGCTGAAATCAAATTAAAATACATTCTTCTGCGTTTAAAATCATTTTTAGCGTGTTTGGGTTTATTAAAAAATCTTAAGATTTTTTGAAAATTTTCGATGCAAAATCTTTTTTTTCGATACAATTTTTGTTTTTGTCTGATCTTAGATTTTTTTAAAACTAATGATTGCAAAACAACTGAACTAGTGTAAAATGCATTTTAAAACACTTTTTTCATTTAAATGTGAAGATTATGGCTTGTTATTCAAATTTTTATATTTTTTTATTTTTTTGCCCCCCCCCCCCCCTTGACCTCGGCCAGGGCCGAGGGACAAAAACTTTTTTAAATATTTGCATCGGCCTAAATAAGGAAAAAAAAAACATTACTCAAAACTTTAAAGAAATTAAATATTCAAAGTCAGTATGTTTAAAAATGAGTTGAGTGTAGTCCGTAACAACCCTGTTTATTCCATAAATTTTTGTTTTATTTCTTTAATTCTTGAATTTAATTCTTTAATTTTTAATTCCATTTCACCATCACTATTTTGCTTACATTTTAGATTACACAAAATTAGACTACTTTGGATCATTTTTAAATCATAGTTCAGTTTAATTTTGAGAAAAAATAAAATTTAGATAACGAATACTAAAGTAAAATTTTGGAAAATTTTCTAGCCTTAAATTTTTTTAGAATTTTAGAATAAGAATTAAAAAAAAATAGAAATCAACAATTTCAAAATATCAGAATCTAAAAAAATTTAAAATTTAGGTAGAATGTTTATGCTTTAGAATTCTAGTTTTTTTTAAATTTTCAAGTGTTCGAATTTTTCAATTTTTGATTTTTTAAATCATTCAATTTTTCTGACAAACTGTATGATTTTCTCTATGCTAAGCAAACGACCAATTTTAGAACAAATCTCTGAGGATGGTGGGGCAACTGCCTCATATTGTCCCACCCTGTGTGCGCTAGTAATTTGTAATTTTCAGTTGAACGGAAATCCAAATCAAATCCAAATTATTTGATTTTTAAACCTAAACATATTGCAAACAAGCTACGCGCTTTTCATCGTGACCCTTTTCTTAAGCATTTTTATATAGAGTTCTGCGTTCCTTCCGAACTGACCGATATAAAAAATTAAATATTATCAATGTTGCAAAGTTTGGCCTGGAAGACATTCAAATATATCATCAAGGGCGAATTTTCAAAAAGAAATGAAATTTTGTAGTAATATTTTTAAGATCATCGAAATTCCCTGACCCAGCTTAAAATTCCCTGACTTTCCCTGACAATTCCGGGTTTTCCCTGACTTTTCCAGAAATCCACACTATGTATGTGAGGAAGGTACCAATCACCTAAAGGTGGATTAAGCAATGTTTTTAATTAGTATTTCGGTAATAAGTTGTCATCGGGATTTTTTTAAGTTATGCAGGTGGAACCAATAAAAGAAAATCTTAGCAAATAAATATCCTTTTTTTATTGGGGGTGGTCAGAGATTGAAATACAAAATGATTCCGATATTTGAGTTAATTCCAGAGTACTTTTTTCAACTAGAATTTTTTATGGTTGTTGGACCTTTCGGATAGTAGAAATTCATTGAATAACAGTAGAGTTATAGATATTTTGATCACTTTCATGTGGTTTGTGATATTTCCAATAAACACTGAATCCGTTGATTTTCATTCATTTATTTTACTGATTTACTGAATACAAAAACCAACACAGCAGTAATGTTTGTAGAGAAACAGAAACTCTGAGAATTTTCACAGAAAAACTAAACTTTGCGAGCTTTTTTTTTCAAAAATGTGGAAGAAAGCAAATTGTTGCTCCGCAAACAGTTTTCGAAACATAACAGGAAAAGTACGCCGTTCTGGTGTTCTGGCCAGGGAGAGAGAGAAATTGATGCTTTCCGGTTTGATTGAAGTGGTCGTATTATTCTATACAATTAACCATAATCGTTTTCTCTCAGAGGACATTTGCAATGTTATCATGATTCAAAAAAAAAAAAGTGTCGGATAGCCACGCGTTGAAAGTGTCTCCGCGCGCGCGCCACAAGTAAAACGGATCGTTTATTTTTGAGAAATAATAACAGTACACCAATCTGGAATCGGAACCGTTTCGTCGCCCACGGAGGAGACACTTTGAACGACGTACACTCTCACTATCTTAGTCTGTCGGCCTCTATCGTTTTTTTGTTTAATATATTCTGTAATTATGAGCAGTCTGTGTGTAGAGCACGAGCGCCGGTAAAAAGAAGAAGATTGTTGATATTAAAAGGAAACAAATACGAAACCTAGGATGCTAGCAGCAGCGCGCGCCGGAAGAAGAAAGTTGTGGCCGAATCTGTGGTTGTGTGTCAGTGTGATTCCGGGAGCGCCACCACCACCGTTCGTCCGTCCGTCCGCCCACTCGTCGTCTAGCTGTCGTTGCTGAGCGTGGTAAACTGGTTCCTGACGGAGAGTGGCGCCGCCGAGGGCATGTCCGACGGCCGGACGCGGCCACCGTGTTTCACTTCCTCGAAGGTTCCGTCCTTTTTGCTCTTGGTCGGATCGGGCTGTTCGGTGCCGAGCGTTGGGAAGAATTCCTCGTTCTTCAGATCGGGTGCGACTCCCTTTTTGCCCTTGACGCGGAGGTTCTTCATGGCCGGGGACACGTACAAGCTGGACGCGGCTCGAGGAGCTGCGGCCAATGCTGCCGCCGCGGTTTGTTGCTGCTGTTGGTCGCCGCCTTCGGCACCTGGTTTCTTCCATGCAGCACCCGCCTTCTGTTCCGCTCGGTCCGCTCCGGTTCGTTCGCCGTCATTTTCCCTAGGCGTAGCGCCACCATCGTCACCACCGTAATGTCCCTGCTGGTATTCCTCTTCCGTAATGTTCAGCTGCGTCAGCTTCAGGCCACTGTAGTCTTTCCGTTCCTCCTCGAACTCCTTCCACTCTTCCTCGACGACCGGTGCCGGGGCGGCCTTCTGCTCACCACTGCCTTCGGCGGCGGCGCCATCACCACCCGACGTCGACGAACCTACCACCGCTGCTGGGGTCACCTTCCGGGGCTTCACCTCGGTGGCTTTCTTCGTTGTGTCCTCGATGACTTTGGCCATCTCTTCCGGCGTGGCGAACTTTTTCACCGTGCCCTTCTTTTTGCGATCCTTTTTCGCGAAAAAATCGTCCAGATCGGCCATTGCGGAACACACGAACAACGTGGTGCACTACGCGATTATATTTCTCCCGTACTTCTGGGGCTCTTCTGTCCGAGGCGACGACGAACGACGAGTGCGATGGTGGAGCAAAATCCGGCGTTGACGTTTCGCTTTTGGCGAACGAGAGAGAGAACGAAGAGAACTGGAATGACAGAACCGCGGAGTCTGACAGTTCTCCTCTCTCGCGCACTACACGTTTACGCGAGGGGAGAGCACAAATGTGTAAAACACGCGTTACGAACGTTATGGACCGGCGCAGTGTGGCCAGATTTTCCGAGCACGAAAGTTCACCTCTCCCGCAGTCACGAAAAAGCCCAGCAGAGATGATTCTGCCGATGTAAATGGGCCTAGTTTAAACAAACAGTTTATCTTGCTGGTTCATGATGAAAACATTAACTAACGTGAGCAGGATAGACTGTTTATTTACGGTTCTATCCCATTCCCCAGAATTCCATTCCCCAGAATGCCATTCCCCAGAATGATTCATTCCTCAGAATGACCTATTCCCCAGAAAAGTTTTATTTTTATTATGAAAGTACTTTATTAAAAAAAATGATCAGTTTTAAAGTGTGAAGTATTTAGATTTCGTCTTTATTGTGATAACTGCTAACAAAAGTTAAATGTTCCCTTCTTTAAAGAACGGAAAACGCTCTTAACTTGTGATGATTGTTGACGAAAGATGAATTTTCCCTTTAAAGTTGAATTTTCCCTTTTTGAAAGAAGGGAAAACTCTCTTGCCTGTCAGTATTGCTGACAAGAGTTTAATTTTCCCTTTGAAGTTTAATTATCCCTTCTTTAAAGAAGGGAAAACTCTCGTGACTGTCATAACTGCGGACAAAAGTTGAAATTTCCATTTAAAGTTGAATTTCCCTTCTTTAAAGAAGAGATAACTCTCTTGACTGTCTGCCGAAAGTTTAATTTTCCCTTTAAAGTAGAATTTTCCCTTCTTTAAAGAAGGGAAAACACTGTTGGCTTGTGATAACTCCAGCATGCTGACAATTTTCCTTTAGCAGTTTTCCCAAGTAAAGAGAGTTTTCCCTTCTTAAAGAATAAAAAAATAGTGTCAGCAGTTATCACAAGTCGAGAAGGCTTTTTGAACCGATTCTAATATTGAATTAATGTTTTTAAAATATCATTATGCCAATTGACCATTATGCGCCATTATGCAAAATTATGGTATACCAAACGGCGCTATACTAAATGGCATTGTATCAAATGGGAAACATAACATGTTTTTCAAGGTCATAAATATTTCTGGAGAATGGGTCATTCTGGGGAATGGATCATTCTGGGGAATGGACAATTCTGGGGAATGGCAGTCTAGGGAATGGAATTCTGGGGAATGGGATTCTAGGGAATGGGATAGAACCTTATTTACACTTCTAGAGTTTTTTTAATAGTTCCTATAAACATATGAAAGACAATAGTTTATAGGACCTTTTGAAAAAAAAAAAAAAAAAAAAACTGTGGACTTCGTATTTGACTCATTTACATTGTTTTTCTTAATTTTTATATTAGAATCTATCTAGAATGGTTCCAAAATTCCTGCCTGAAAGAACTTTCAGCTCTGTTACAATTGGGTCCTAAAATTAGGGTTTAAATTTGTGATATTATTGTTCACAACGATGAAGCTTGTTTTTCTGAGTACAATGACCCTTTATACGACCGCAAAGGATTTAAAATGGATTTTCAAATCAATTTTAAAAAAATAACTTCGCGGCCCTACTTGACAGCTTATTCCAAAGGGATCATAGTTGATACATAAAAAAAAGTTGTCTTGTCAATTTATTTTGTTGCATTAAAACTAATCTTTTTTAGTTTGAACCCCGTTGGTTGGTCAAAGTCAAACTATAAAGTAACGAACTGTCACTTTTACACGGCGTTCACGCACACTATCAAAACAAACGATTGATAGTGAGTGTGATCTCTGTGTAAAAGGGTTGTCAAACTAAAAAGTGACCCCGTTCGTTTGATAACATTTCTTTGTAATTGGATGAAACTTTCTTCATACGCTCCGTAGAAGCAATTTTGCGTCAAGTCTCTATACAATTTTGCAGGCTGGTCATACAATGGTTACCTTAATATATCTTGAGTTTCGTTTTTGGATCGATTTAGTGTCTCCGGCAATGTTATAGATTATAATTAGAAATATTCAGTAAAATTAGTTACACTCTTTAAAAAAACAATTCCTTTATTTAACTTTTTTGATCAAAAGCTGGATTCCCAAATTATTTTTGCTATTTCAATGTTTGTATGTAACTCAAAATACATGTTTTGAGCCAAAGTGCATGTTGATGCAAAATCTGGTTCCAAATTGTAAATATTTGAAAAAAAATGTTTTTTTTTGAAAATATCGAATTTGCAAACGAAAAGTACTTTCCATTTTTAGGATGTAATTTCGTATTTTTTTACATTTTTTAATACTTCGTGAAGGAAAGCCACCCTTAAAAATATGTTTGAATAGCTGAGAAAATTTCCTGCAATTATCTCTCTGAGTCTTTGAAACTCGGCCAGTTAGTTTAACAGATACAGCCTAACAAAGAATGCAAATCGACGATTTTTCTTGCTGTCTGACGATATCTTGAAAACTATTGATTCGATTTTCATTGTTAAAAAATAATCTTTTGTCAAGCATTACGTTTCAAAATATTTACAAATTGACAATTTCCGTCATTAAATAGTTTTGACCAAATTTTAAAATGTTTGTTGTATGTTTGTAATTTTGTTAAAATGATCAAAACATTTCACAAAAGTTTTATTTTTTAACCCTCTACTGCCCAAATTTTTTTTCGAAAATATTTATTTTTCCCGTGTTTAGGAGGTCATTTTGAGCAACTTTTGTTCTACGAAAAACTTTACTTCTCTTGTTTTATGTTTTTCTTGTTTCATTTTTAGTATTTTAATTTGCATTTATCTTGTTTAGTTTATGTTTGTTTTTGGTGTTATTTGGCCTACTCTACCACCTAATATAATTACATTTCGCCTATCTAATTTTTTCATGTTTTACAGTCACTTATTCAAATTTTTGCATGTTTTTCACATTTTCTGCTATAGAATCGCACCATCATCATTTAAATTGCAAAAAAAATGCAGAGAGGCATAGTCTGGGACACTACAAAAATTACTGCATACTTCTTTTTACTGAAAATATTGGAAACGTTAGTGAAAAACACAGCCTAAGTTGACCCCTAAAAAAATGACATTTTTAAAAACATTGTCAAAGTCACATAAAACAAGTTAAACTTCCAACCCTGAAATTTTCTAAAATTTTAAGAGTTCTTCTTTCCAGTGCTTTTTAAAGATCAAAAATTGGTTGAAAAATGGATTTTTGGCGATTTTTCAAATCGAAGCCCGTCTAGAGGCGGGGTTAGGTTGTAAAGGGTTAACTATGGTAAAAAATAAAACTCTAACCAGTAGTGTTTGAGATATCGTCAGTTGAACTTAAAACTTAAAAATAATGTATGGACAAAGTTTCATTCAAAAAAAAAAAAAATAAATACAAATTAAAAATACTGTTGGAACAATAAACGATATGAGATTTATGAGTAAAATTACCAATAAGAAAAAAGGCAAACACCGCTCAGCCATGTTGTTCGCAAAACGAAAGTTTTACCAAATGATCCTAAAAAACTTATGTGTTGCGTCTAATTAAAAAAATTACAGTAAATAATAAACTTGAAACCGCAAACCCCCCGTCAATACACTCACCTGATATACTTTTTATGGCCTCGTTTTTCGCTCTCCTCGTAATCGTCCTCGTCGTCATCCTCCAGATCGTCGTCCTCGCTGTCATCGTCGTAACTTCCGGGGTACCGTTCCTCACTGTGACCTGCACCGATTTCTTCCAGCACCGTGTCTTGAATTTTCTTAAAAGTCCTATTGTTAAAACTAAATCCGTCCTCGCCACTACTTTTGTTGGGTTTTGAATCGCCCTCGATTTCGTTCGACTCGACGCCAGGCGTCGGCTCACCACTTGGATTGCCCAGCGTGGTCAGCGCGGGCGTGGACGCGCTGGCCGTCGATTCCGTCTGGTTCGGCTCCTGTCCGGTCACTACAGTCGGAGTTGCTAGCTCTATCACGTTGACTGTGGTTTTGCTGTCCACCGGCAGGTCAAGCTCACTTTCGTACACGTCAGCGTCCTTGGTCGTCGGAGCCGGCAGGACCACAATGTCGAGCGTTTCCGTGAACTGGTTGTTGGTGTCGTTTTTGGTGGAGGACGGTGGAACGATTTCGTTCTCTGCGTCGTCCACCACTTCGACGTCCTTCTTGAAGTAGTACTCGTTGCCGATCCGCTTGATGTCCTCGATCTGGTCCAGGTTGCTGGGGAGGATCTTGAGCACGCGAAAGTCCTGTGGATGATAAAGTAAAAATTCGTAGATGAGGATATTTTCTCGTCAATGAACTCTTATTATTCTTTGTATAAATCCTCGTATGATTATTTCTGTTTTGAACAATACGGTTACTTGTTTTGGCAAATCGACCATTAATTATGGCCTGGCACCTGTACGCGTGCACAGATCGACGAGACATTAAACACAACATTTACGCAAACTCATCGTCATACTACCAGCACAGACCAGTTCAAATTTGAAACGTAATTTGCAATGTCGAATATTTTCAAACAATTGAATCATTGAAATTGGTAGGAAGGATCGGTAAAACCTATTGAGATCAGTATAAAAACATGAACCAATAGTGCTTCGGATCATCAGTTTTCCAAGCTCCTGACACCGAGAAGTTGTTTCATTCCGCCAAAATGAAGCTAGCAGTCGCCTTCACAGTGGGACTGTGCCTTCTGGCAGTTGCTTCAGCAGTTCCAGCACCGGCGCCGGGCCCTGAACCAATCTTTTCGCTGTTAAGTGGACTCACCAGCAGCCTCTTCAGTGCCATTTCGACTACAGTGTCAACTTTGCTGCCCAAGATAAACTCCACCATCAGCCAGATTACGGGAACCCTGACAGGACTCGCGACCACGGGAACCACCGCCACCACCACCACACCAACCGCACTAACCACCTTGCTTAGTACTGCGGTTACCAACGCCCAAACCGCCCTTCAAAATGCTACCACGGTGTTGAGCACAATCCTGCAGAATGCAACAACGGCACTTACCGCTCCCGCTACCACGCTGGCAACGGCAGTTACCACACTGAACACTGCCTTGGGTACGGTTCTTTCCGTCGGAGCTAGTGCACCGCTGAATTTGATCTACGCCCTCGGAAACGCTACCGCTAACGTGACCAGCCAAACCGCACCACTTCAAACTGCTCTAAGTACAGGAATCTCAACTGGCATCAGCACTCTGTCGACAGCATTGCCGAATCTGCTCTCTACGATCACTTCGATCCTCAGCCAGATTCCGACGGCTCTTTCCGGAGTTGCATCCACGACCACTCCTCTGCTCAGTACTGCGTTGACCAATGCTCAAACCGTCCTCCAAAACGCATCAACCGTGCTGTCTACTGTCCTGACGAATGGAACAACTGCGCTCACAACGGCGCTGACCATCCCGGCAACCACACTGGCAACCGCGGTTTCCACGCTGAACACTACCCTGGCTGGTGTGCTTTCCGCAGGAACAACCGTACCGCAAACCTTGATTAGCGCACTGACCAACGCAACATCACTCGTGGCCACTCTAACCTCGCCCATCCAATCTGCCCTCAGTACTGGACTAACGACCGGTCTCAGCACCCTGTCGACTACGTTGACGAGCTTGGTACCACAGGTCACAACAACCCTGGGTCAGATTCCGACCGCATTAACTGGACTCGTATCGCCTTTGCTCAGTACCGCGTTGACCGGCGCCCAGACGGTACTCCAGAACGCTACCACGCTGCTCTCCACAGCCCTGCAGAATGGAGTCACAACGGCGCTCACAATTCCGGCTACCACGCTGGCAACGGCAACTTCCGCGCTCAACACTACCCTGGCTTCGGTCTTGTCCGCTGGAAGTACCGTTCCGCAGATCTTGATCGATGCCCTGACCAATGCAACTACCAACGTGGCCAACCTGACCTCCCCCCTCCAAACTGCCCTCAGTACGGGACTCACTACTGGACTCAGCACCCTCTCCTCTACCCTGTCCACACTGCTGCCACAGATCGCTTCCACTCTTACCCAGGTTCCGACGTTCCTCACCAGCTTAGCGTCCACGGCAGCAACGACCGCCACCACCGGCTTGTCATCCATGCTCAGTACTGTGCTGACCAACGCCCAAACCGCCCTAACGGCCGCATCCACTGTACTCTCCACGGTGCTGGCGAACGGAGCAACGGCCCTCACCTCGGCAATGTCCACCCAAGCAACCCAGCTAACGTCGGCGATCACCGCGTTGAACACCGCCCTTGCTTCGGTTCTAGCCGCCGGAACGAATCCCTCGCAGACGCTGATCTACGCCTTGGGCAATGCCACCGCAAACGTGGTCAGCCTGACGTCGGCCCTCAACGCTACGGTGGCCCCAGCAGCGACGAATGTGGCCACTGCGATCAACACAGGAATCACCGGAATAACTGGACTGTTCAACACCGGGTTGAATTTGTTCGGAAGATTGTTGGGATAGAATGGATTATGAATAAAGTTCCACTGAATACTATATTTTGTTTGTGTTTTGCAATACAGATCGCAGAGTCTGCTGTCGTCACATTTATCAACTTCGAAAAAATGGATGTTAGAAAAAAATTACGTCGTGAATTTAATTTACAATTTCATGAATTTTATCTAAACCATTTTAGGATGTTCTTAGTCATCCAAAGTGTCCTGAAGTCGAAAGCATGATCTAACATGCTGCTACCACGAATGGGTTAAGATATTAAGAGTTACGAAAGCGTTTCATGTCCAGGCATGTTCACTTCTTGTTTAATTGTTTAACTAATTTTTGAGGTGATCTGTATTCATTACTATTTGTAAACTTGGTAGAATCAAATACTTTAATTAAAAAATTATGTCAATTTCCTGAATTTTAGGTCATTGTAGTTCTTTCAACAATATTTCTCTTATTTTATTTGGCTATAATATGAATAGTACTATCTGTATGATTAAGAGAAGCTGAGAGTTGAACAATGCCGATTTGGTAACTTTGGTTAAATTACAGACTTTTAAAAGAAGAACAAATGCTCAGTACTTTGCGCAAAATAACCATTTCGGAAAAAAAAAACAAAAAACGTATATGTTATTTAAATACCAAATTTGCGTTTTTGCTAATACTTAAAAATTCCGCAGGCAGTCAAAACAAACCCGATTCAGTTTACTGTATTTTGAGATGTTAAACATAATTTAAAATCAATATTTTTTAAATTGATTAAGCGTGCTGTATCATTTGAATAAAATGTAATTGTTTTTACTTGTAGAAGTAATTGCCATTTTCAAAATCAGTTGTCTTTTCAAACTTTTAGGTTGTTTGAGTTCAAGGATTAATAAAAGTTTTTTTGTGCAAATTTTGATCGAAATTGGTTGAGATGAACCCATTGATACCCGAGCCTGAAGTTAATGAAAAAAATCTTTTCATAAATACAAAAATGACATTTTTAAATTGCTAATAACTTCTCAGGATCGAGTTTTAAAGCATAAATATGTTCTACAAAGTTGTAGAGCATTAAATTTTCAATAAGAAACTCGCTTTTGAGAATGTTTGGATGGAAAAAGCCCACCAAACAGTAAGAAAATTGTGTGTTTCAAACATTTTTTCGATTTCTCCCATACAAACTTCACCTTCGAGTATCAATGGGTAAATTTTGATTTTTTTGAATTTTGAAATTTTGAAATCAGTTTTAGATGGAGTATAAAATTAATCAGTTGTTAATCTTAACATAAAGCCAAAACAAAATTTCAGCTCTATTTTTAGCGTTTCCTAAACATTATGTTTTTTATCAGAAAATTGACAAAACTGTCAAATTACAGTATTTGTTCGGTAACTGGGCTGAGAACGTAGCCCAGTCACCGAATGCTGCTCGCTAACTGGGCTGAACGAAAAATTACGAGGGGATCACCGATGCATAATATTTTCCACATGAAATATTATAATAAAAGTTACTCAAATTATTTATAATGCTTACTTTTCATACTTCTTCAATTCTGACTTGAAATTAAATAAATGTTTGAAAAAAGTTTTTGTATTCATTGAAAATGATTTTTGCATCCATTAACCCCTCGGTCATTTCGGTTTGTTTTGGTTTTTTGACGTTTGACTGCTTTTTAACTGGGCTACGGCCCAGTTATCGAGCGCCCAGTTAAAAAGCAGCCCAGTTAAACAGCGCCCAGTTACCGAACAACTACTGTAATTAATTAATTTTGGCTGTCAGCTGCAAAGATGCCATTTTCGATCAGTAATATTTGAACAAATATATTTAAAAAAAATAGCGTCATTTTTGTAGGACAGTTTGAAATAATCATAACAATTTTGATGATTCTGAGTTTTGAGTATTTTGATGTCTTTATTGGTCGGATAGCTACCAAAACTTTTTGAGGATCTGTATGGACGAACTAGTGTTGCAAAATTACCTCTTTGATCATGAAGAAAGTACAAACAAAGTTTCAGCCAAAAAAATAAATAAATAAAGTCTCTATACGAATTGAACATTGCAAAAAGACTGTTTATTACATAAACTCAAATAAACTTAACTTTTCCATCTTATACTTATCCGAAAATGGAAAAGATGGATCCAATCAGCGTTCCAATGGAACCAAACAGACCGGTTCCAGTGGTCGCGGTGGTGCTTGCAGCCGTGGACAGAACCGACGTTACGTTCGCGATGGCCGTGTTGACCGCGCTGGTAATGTTGTTCAGCGTGGTAGCGGCATTGGTGGCCACGGTTGTTCCGTTGGCGATAATTCCGGTCAGGGTCGTGTTGAGGGTTCCGACCAGGGTGTTCAAATTGGTAACGGCCGTGCTGAGGCGAGTCTGCAGGGCAGTGGACAGGTTCGTGACGGTGGTGTTGGCCGCGCTGACCAGGGCAGTTTGGGCCGCAACCAGGGTGGCGTTGGCATTCGACAGGGCCGTCGTCAGGGTGGTGTTCAGGGTCGTTCCAATGTTCGTCACAGCCGTTCCGACATTCGTGGTAATGTTACCAAGAAGAGTGCCAATCGTCGAAATGGTACTGTTCAGAGATGTTTGCACGTTCGATACCAGAGTGCCGAAAGTCGTGGCAAACGAGCTGAACAGAGTCGAGAAGAGGCCACTGAACAGCTGGGGAGCCGGCGATGCTAGGGAAACCTGTAGAACGACGGAGAAGTTGAAAGATCCTAGCACGAAATGGGAAAAAAGCTAAATCTTACCGCAACAAGGCCGAAGCACACGGCAAGGATCAGAGCGTACTTCATGGTGAAATGTATCGTTTCGTATTCGGCTGCACACTTGAAACTGATGCTGGAAATCGAGCTTCTACGGCTTAATATATTCAGCAAAACCGATCGGCCTTTATCAATCAATTCGATTTTGCGAACTCAAATTGATGTCACAGAAACTCGTATTGGTTCAGCCGAATTTTAGTTCTTCTTACGTGTGATGTTGCAATAATTGTTGCGATTAGATCAGGAACAATCGAAATCATTCAGTTACATTGCGTGCGACGTAAAAGTGCGATGGAGGCATTGACGATCACGCCAAGGACTAGTGATCCGTTACGCATAGTATTACATCGTATACCTTCGGTACTTGACGACGATTTACTATCTGTTTATGTTTTTTCGATAACCCTCCGGAAATTGAAGGGCAGATACAATCTCTCGTTTGAAAGACGGCATTGTTCTAAAAATTTCATATTTTCACCGGTTTTCAAAAACAGAACCGAAATCGAAATTATCCACCGACACACTTTTTAAGCTTCTAGAACACACTTCTTGAAGTCTAGACGCATATACGCAACCCAAGTGTACGCAAATTGAGGACTACAAAATGTTCGATTGTTTTTGCAGAAGACTAGTGCAAATTTATCGTTACTCAAAATGTTTGTATGGGAACGGGATACTTTCACGCTTCCTATAAATACCTCATCTCAGACAGTCAGTAGGTATCAGTACTTGTTTCAAAGTCGACGCTCTGAACATCCTGCTCCAAGATGAAAGCCTTCCTGCTTGTAGCTTTCTGTGCCTGCCTCATGGCGGTAAGTTTCTTAAAAATAACTCAGTAAGTCTTACACCTGAACCCAATTCCAACCAATTTCTACAGGCCACAACTGCCGCGCCTGCCCCAGGACTGCTGTCAACTGCAGCGACGAATCTCCAGACTACGGCCACCTCGATTCAAACATCTCTGACCAGCTTGCTGACGCAGATCCAGACGGCTTTGGCGAGCAGCCCGTTAACCACTTCCGCTAAAGCGGCTCTGACCCAGCTCCAAACAACGCTCACAGGCCTTCAGTCGACTTTGACCAGCATCGTCAGCAACGGACTGACCAGTCTGCCCACAACCC
Organism: Culex pipiens pallens; assembly: GCF_016801865.2. Taxonomy (NCBI): domain Eukaryota; kingdom Metazoa; phylum Arthropoda; class Insecta; order Diptera; family Culicidae; genus Culex; species Culex pipiens. Next base: position 48,149,054 of record NC_068938.1, read on the forward strand.
TCACCACCGGATTGAACACCGTTGCCACGAGAGTGCAGACTGCCCTGACGAATGCAAACACCCAGCTCAACTCGGTCATCACGGCCGGAACCAGCGCTTCCACATCTCTGGTCAGCCAGCTGAACACCGCAACTACCAGCCTGAACACCGCTGCCTCTTCGCTTTCCACCCAGGTGAACACGCTCCTTACCTCGCTGAGCACGCTTCTGTCCGGCCTGGTGAGTGGTCTGTCGGGTACTCTGACTGGCCTTCCGACCACCCTGACCGGAACCTTGTCTGGTCTGTTTGGTTGAATGAGCCTGACACCACCATTTAACGTTGAGTATACATTTGTTCGGAAACGGAATAAAGATTAGTTCTATCGTCAGCACTTAGTTCAAATATTCGTTTGCATAACATCTTTGACTTTTTTTAGTTTCATTAATTTCCAACAAGACTGTTTAGTCGGAGCTGGAATCTGAGTCGGTGGAGTTGATAATTCAGAGGCTCAAGAATTGGAATCGGGGTTGGAAGTTGTAGTTGACGTCGGTAAACCGGGTGTTTTTGAATAGTAAAATTCGGAGTAGAAGTACCTGATTTTTCGGAAGTCGGATTCGTTGATGATACCCAACTCGGCAGCCTTGGTTTCCAAAAGTCAATATTTTTTTTAATTTTTGCTTGAACATTTAGTAAAAATTGTGACGGATTCCATATTAAGAGATAAAGGATAAAGAAAAAGTACTTCAAGCAGGTACCCAAAACGATCTCAGAAAAAAAAACATAAAGTCATCAGTCAATAATAATCAGTTGATGTCCATCTACTACTAAAACTAAAAAATTGAAATTAAATTTTATACCTCAATAGGGTGGAATCGAAAATTGTTTTTTTCAGCAACACATTTTTTGGGTCCCTTTTAGGGTCCCAAACAACCTCCCAAAATAAGGAAGCGATTAGTTAAGCCCACGATTGGCGCAAAGCGAATGAAATTTTTATAGAAATTACTATGGGGAAACTTGCATTTTCACATTTTTAAATTTACAAAATTCATGTTTTATTATTTCATGAAACTAACACTATAGAAGTATAGCCCTGAATGTCTTGAACAACTCTCCCGAAGACAGTATGGTGCCAAATTGTTACAGAGCGTTCAAGAGAGTCATTTCGAAATACTCGGTAAAAATCATACTTTTCGCCAACACTGCCAAGTCAAGCGTAATCTTTCGAAAACTATAAAATATTTGAGGATTTCACGTCGATTTTAAGTAAGGTTCATCAAAATATAAGAACAGTCATGTCTATTTTGTATTTCATGGTTCCTTAGGCAATGTTGGCAGAATATTTGAGTTTCACTGATTATTTCAATACACTACTTTTGAAAACTCTATATCTTTTTTATGACGCACTTTAGCACCATACTTTCTTGGGTAGAGTTGTTCAGGACATTCAGGGCTACAAATTTTTTATTTCCGAGTACAATTTTTTATAGCGAAATATCCTAATCATAACCTACAACTTTGTCGAAGGCTTGATGTCTTGATCAGAAAATTCATAATAAAGAATTTCATACATTTACATACCTACACCCAAAGGAAAAATATATCTCAAAATCTGCAACATTGGATTTGCTGCAGAAAATGTCATATTTTATAACATTTTTTGCAGCAAGCCCGTAGATCATTTTTGCCCGCGTGTAAAAATTTCAGCGATCTGCAGTTCTCACCAACACATATAAAGCTGGCCCGTCCCCGAGCAACACTCCAAAGAGAAGCATATGTTGGTGCTCTTTCACTCACTTTTCATCAAGCGTCCATGGCGCGGTGGTAGCGTGTCGGATCAATAACCAAGAAGTTGGTGGTTCAATCCTCGTTCTGCTAAGTGTTTTTTTTTGTGAAATACAACCAAAAAGTCGTCGGTAATGTCGATAATTGTCGGTAACGGGCAAAAATGTCATACTCCTATATCGCAAAAAATGCATGAGGACAGATTTCATGCAGATTCTGATATACTTTCATGCCGCCATGCATCACAATCATGCGACTGCCAGTTGGGTGTAATGATGCAAAATGACTTCTTTTGACAAAACAAATGCATGGAAAAACTTTCATCCAAAACCAAAAAAAAAAAAAAAAATACAAGGATATTTCGATTTGCGAAATGTGATAAAAATGACGACCATGTTTGTGATTTCTCTTATCATCAAGACAGAAAAAAATCAATTCTCGTAATCGTGAATTAAGTTCACGAATGTGAGAACCACGAAGGAATTTATTCATAAGTATTGTGCATTTGCACTGCAAACGTGAATATATTCCTTCGTGGTTCTAGCATTCGTGAATTAAATTCGCGATTTGGAGAATTGTTTTTTTTTTCCGTGAAGTTTTCCGTAGTGTGATAGTTACGTTTTGTGTGAGCATCTGGAAGGTTGTTGGATCAAACAGCTCAAAATTCCTCCCTGTACCGCAAAAAAGCATGAGGACGATTCTCTTTCAAATTATCTGCTTTGAATTTTATAACTTTGAATTTTATAACTATAGTCAATAAGTGCTCAGTGAAGACTGTGAAACTCTTATGCCGATCTTGCACTTGAAAATGGCATTTTTTTACAAAAAAAAAGCAAAACAATATTAGCTGATGAAGAATAAATATTTATTTTCGAAAATAAATTAACAATTGCATGCAAATGATTCAAACCTCAAGCGACTTATCCCAAAAGTCCAGTCAACAGGGTCGGAAGTCCGGTCAGAGTTCCAGTGACGGTTCCGAGCAGACCAGTCAGCACACCGCTCAGCTGGGTGAGCAGCGCATTCACCTGGGTCGTCAGCGAAGAAGCAACGGTGTTCAGGTTGGAAGTCGCCGCGGTCAGCTGGTTGATCAGAGTCGTCGAAGCACCGGTTCCGGCCGAGATGACCGAGTTGAGCTGGGTGTTGGCAGTGTTCAGGGCAGTCTGCACTCCGGCGGCAACGGTGCTCAGCCCGCTGGTGAGGGTCGTGGGAAGAGCGGTCAATCCGTTGCTGACGATGCTGTTCAGCGTTGACTGAAGGCCTGTAACAGTCGACTGGAGCTGGGTCAGAGCCGAAGCAGCGGCAGCGGTCAGGGCATTGCTCGCCAAAGCGGTTTGGATCTGCGTCAACAGGTTGGTGATGGTTGTTTGTAGTGACGATGTCACGCTTTGCAGAGTCGACAAGGCCGTTGACAATTGGGGAGCAGGAGATGCTGTGGTGGCCTGTAAGGGTGGAATGAATAGGATTTTAAGTAAGGATTAGCTAAATCCTTTTCTTAGGAACTTACCGCCAACAGGCAGACACAGAATGCAACAACCAGGAAGGCTTTCATCTTGGAGGAGACTGTTCAGTGACTTCGAAGCAAGAACTGATACCTTTCGAAAACCTGGATTGAGGTATTTATAGGAAGCTCGAATATCCTCAACATCGAACAAATTGCTCGAACAATCTTTATTTCATCACATTTAGCAACAGAAGAACTCATTGTTTGTCCTATTTTACGCGTGTTAGGTTCAGCTGTTTACGTCCAAATTCAACATTCTAGAATCGCGGTGAGATGAAATATACACGTGAAACAAATTGCAATTTGTAGAAAGGTCGCCATATGGTTTTCAAAAAGTTTGGTTTTGCTGATTGCAATGTGGCAGTGCGTGGCCGAATGGTTACGCTGTCCGCGATGATTCTGGGTTCGATTCCCATCTGCTTGAACCTTCCATCGGATGAGGAAGTAAAATGTCGGTCCCGGCCTTGGTTGTTAGGCCGTTAAGTCATTCCAGGTGTAGGAGTCGTCTCCATGCCATAAGTACAAACAACACACCAAACCAAGCCTACTCCGGTGGAATCGCTGGCAGCGGTTGGACTCACAATCCGAAGGTCGTCAGTTCAAACACTGGGGTGGAAGGTTCCTTGGAGTAAAAGAGGTTTGGGTGCTCTCCCCATTCAAGCCTTCGGACTCCTAGGTTCGAGCAGAAACTTTCAATAGAGACCACAAAAGACACGGGGGTCGTTAATGTGGATGGTTTGATTTGATTTTGATTGCAATAACATTTTTTCAAGGACTTCATGAAAGCTCAATGAAACAAAAATCAGCGATTTTTATTGATTCACGACCAAAACTAATTTCGCAAAAAAATGGGAAACAAAAAAAATTCTTTTAGTTTCATGGTTCATTCTTCTTGAATTTCAAATTCATGATTGCTTGATGATTGACGTTTTGGCTAATTGATTTGTGTTCGCAAAATATGGTAATTATAAATCTATCCACAATTAAAAAAAAAAACATTGTGTACAAACATATCGATTCGTAGAAAATTCTAGAATTAAATTTTTACAATATGAGTCACACAAAACATGGAAATAATACCGTTATGTTTGTTTTATCAAGTAATTTGCTATCACGTTTGAGCGTTTGCGTAAAACAAGATTTCCGTTTGTTCTAACCGTGCTTCGAGAAAAGTTTGTACGTAAACAGCTGATACTTCACTCGTGTGAAATGGAAAACAAAAAATTCTTTTGTTGCTAAATGTGATGAAATTAAGATTGTTCGAGCAAGTTGTTTGGTGTTGAGGATATTCGAGCTTCCTATAAATACCTCAATCCAGGTTTTCGAAAGGTATCAGTTCTTGCTTCGAAGTCACTGAACAGTCTCCTCCAAGATGAAAACCTTCCTGGTTGTCGCATTCTGTGTCTGCCTGTTGGCGGTAAGTTCCTAAGAAAAGGATTTAGCTAATCCTTACTTAAAATCCTATTCATTCCACCCTTACAGGCCACCACAGCATCTCCTGCTCCCCAATTGTCAACGGCCTTGTCGACTCTGCAAAGCGTGACATCGTCACTACAAACAACCATCACCAACCTGTTGACGCAGATCCAAACCGCTTTGGCGAGCAATGCCCTGACCGCTGCCGCTGCTTCAGCTCTGACCCAGCTCCAGTCGACGGTAACAGGCCTTCAGTCAACGCTGAACAGCATCGTCAGCAACGGATTGACCGCTCTTCCCACGACCCTCACCAGCGGGCTGAGCACCGTTGCCGCCGGAGTGCAGACTGCCCTGAACACTGCCAACACCCAGCTCAACTCGGTCATCTCGGCCGGAACCGGTGCTTCGACGACTCTGATCAACCAGCTGACCGCGGCGACTTCCAATCTGAACACCGTTGCTTCATCGCTGACGACCCAGGTGAATGCGCTGCTCACCCAGCTGAGCGGTGTGCTGACTGGTCTGCTCGGAACCGTCACTGGAACTCTGACCGGACTTCCGACCCTGTTGACTGGACTTTTGGGATAAGTCGCTCGAGGTTTGAATCATTTGCATGCAATTGTTAATTTATTTCCGAAAATAGGGGAAGGTGGGGCAAGACGACCATATGGGGCAAGAGGAACAATCGCTCGTACGGCCGTATTTTTTACAATTTTGATTATTTCCAGTATGAGGAATTGTTGTTAGCAATGCAATTAGCTGATTCTACTACCACATAACCGCCAAAACGACGTAAACGCCACGGGGCATGAGATTTAATGAAGTTTTTTTCAAAACCTCTGTTTTCTTATAATATTTGGAAAGTACAAAATAAGGCTTAGGGTTCGATTTAAGGCTCATTTTATCAAAATGCTATTTTTCCTAGATCAGTAGTGTCCCTACCAATGACTTGCACCTATTATAAAGTATGAATTAACTATTGGCTATTTTTGTTGAGAGCTTTTAAAAAACCTTGTCCAGGTGGGGCAAGTGTACCATATGGATTTTTATTATGGAAAAAATACGAATTGCTGCAACATCATATTTTATTGGGAAATAAATACATAAAAGTACTTAAAAACTGATAAACAATTGATAAAAAAAAATCCGTACAAAATATAGTGATATTATGGATATTTCCTTTTTTTCATCTAAGTAATAATTTGTTTTTGTATAAACGATCAATTTTTTAGTAAAATATTATTAATCAATCTAAAAATTAAAGAAACGTTTCAAATACATTCTAATCTGATGTACCTAAGTGATAACAGTTCAATTGTTAGCAAATTAACATGTTATTTCATGCATTGTTCCTCTTGCCCCAACGGGTTGTTCGTCTTGCCCCACTAGTTGAGAAGAACGTACGGAAAATCAAATTTTTTAAAATCAATTTTTTACATTAAAAAACAGGATTTTTTAAAAACTTCTTCTATCAAAGTCTTAGTCAAGACCTGGAATAAGATGATTATAAAAAAATCCGACAGATTTTAACGTTTTTGATGGGTTATAACGAGCATTTCCTTAGCTTGTTACACTTGCCCCACTTTCCCCTAAATATTTATTCTTCATCAGCAACTTATGCATTTTGATAGTGTCCAAAATCAAATCTCCAAGATCTAAGACACTGTTGGTTATGGTCAAACGGTTTTAAAAGGACCGTTACCCTAAGCATGCATGAGCATGAGCATGAGCATGAGAGACCACCCATGGTTGTCCTTCTCCGTTACAGAACAGAACCGTAATATCCTATCAACACAACCGGTTATACGCTTCAACGATCAAATAATGTTTCCCTTATAAACAGCATGCATGAATGCGCTGAAAAGATAAAACATCACGATCATCAAAACTAGAGCGGTTGCTAATAGGAAACAGTCATTGGCCACCAACGGCGCCCGCCATGTCAGTTTGTAGATCTCGAGGGAACGGGACGGGAATGTTAGTTAGCACAGGCTGCTACCAAGGGTGGGTTCTATACGATATCCACACCCCCGCGTGTGCCGGAAAACTACTTCTACTTGGGATTTTGTTAGTGGGAAAGGGTAATGGCCAGGATTCATCATAGAGGATGATGATGTGGCCCAATAATCAATGAATTTAGTTGAGTGATAGGGTGATGTATTATGTATTCTCAAGGCAAACAATCGGATGATGCGGATGAGACCATTCCCGGTTATTTGGTGTTGAGTTTAGCACAAATGATTTATTCTTAGACAGCCGGCTGTGGAAAGATAGAATCAAAATTGTGTGTAATTAAAAGGTGAAATATTATACTCATCGTAACAAATTTACGTAGAGTTGACCTGAGACTATTTATACTTTTAAGTTTTTATAAGATGAGCGACCAATTAATTACTGATGAGTTATGAGTTATCTGAAGGACTTGAACAATCGCGTTGAAACAATATTTGTCACCGTGCTTTACGAGCTATAATGCTAAAAGGTGATTTCGCGGGAAACGAAAGGTTAAATATAATTTATATTATGCTAACGCAATCAAGAACGAATCTTCCCATGAAACAATCGCGAATCATAGAACAAAGAAACCCGACAGACTAACGAGAAAGACGATCGCGATATTTGAACTTTACAATCTAACTAAGAAGAAAAAAAGCCACGTCAATAGAAAGGAATAGACAAACATAAAGGTAACCACAAAACGGACTGCCTCGACTGTCATCGTGACAACCAGAGCAAGCCGCACATTCACACACACACACGCACGCACTCACCCGACAAAATCACCGTCGACCAGGCCTGCAAAATGTTTCCAACCCAGCGTACACATGAAGCAAACCAAAATGTCAGTTCACTGCTAGCATGTGACTGTAAGCCTACTGTGTCCGTTCAACCACTGCCGCCTGACTCGTGCCGGTCGGCTGCTGGAGAATGAGAGACGTGAAAAAACAAGGGGCTGGAAACTCTAATATTTCTTTAAAATACTGAGTATATTAACGATATTCCAGTATACTTGTTAGTATACTAACCGAAAAGCAATAAACTGTTAGTATATTAAGATACTCTCAGTATATTGGTAAGTATACTGGCGATATGTAAAGGAAATAATAAGTATACTAACATATATGTATTTTGATATACTGGTTGACATAATAATTATAGCTCTAAGAGTTTCCAACCCCTTGTGAAAAAATGAGCTACACTCACTCAATTCGTGTCGTATGACTGACTCGTAAAATCCTCTCTAAACACTATTTTGACTATTTTTAAACAATTGAATGGTTCTAGACTGTGCAAAATACTTAAAACAACCATAACTTATATTCAAAATTACATTTCCACGCATAAATACCAACTTTTTGTGTGAAAACTTGTTTCTTTAAGTGTGTGCGTGCAATGTCGAATGAGCGTTGGTCGACTACTGCCTCGCATTGCAGCTGCTCAGTGAGCTAGGGCACTCACGACTGAGTCGGGTTTGTTTATGTCACGGTTTTGCGGTTCAGTGAATGGATCTGAAAAAATCGTGTATGCGTCGCCGATTTTCGCGTCAGGACCCCTGACATTTTCAGCTCTGCCGACGACGAACGACGCGAAAAAAACATGCGACCCGACGGACAGGCATCGCAAAACGGACTGGCTCAACAGAGTTATCTACGTGCGCCTGTATTGCGTGTACGTACACGAAGGATTTTTAGGTTAAAATTTGTACCCGCCAGCAAAAACAAATGGTAAGCTAGTGTGCGTGAGATCGGGCTTAGATAGCTCTACTGTCATTTTTTCAACCAGAGCCAGCCGCACCTTCACACACACACGCGCGCACTCACCCGACAAACTCACCGACGACGAACGACGCGAAAGGGAGCGTTCTTTTATTACGTAACGCAGTAGGGGGGGAGGGGGTGTCGGAGGCCGTGTTACGCTCCATACAAAATTTTTAAAATTTGTATGGAAATTTTGTTACGAGGGGGGGGGGGGGAGGGGGTCTAAAAGTCCGATTTTTCGCGTTACGTAATAAAAGAACGCTCCCAAAAAACATGCGACCCGACGGACAGGCATCGCAAAACGGACTCCATTTCTAATCGCAAATTTGTTTTTGCATATTTTTTTGAATTTTATATTTTCTTCAAAAAGTCACATTTTTTTTTTGCAACTGGGAATTCAAATATTAGTGATAAAAAGTAAAACATGTAAAAAATCGGGAATTTTGTTTTGAGTGGAATATTTTCTGAAAAGTTTCAATCATAACCTACAACTTTGTCGAAGACACCGGATCGATCAGAAATTCCAATAGTAAGATACACATTTTTAAACATTTTCAAGACCAGTTCGCGTTCGACCTTGCATGGAAAATCTGTAATGCAAATTGGCTTCTTTGCGGATATACAATGTTTTGAAATGTAAATTAAAGCTTCAATGACTCAAAGTTAATCAATTTTGTAATTTCAGCCACATCTCCGCCGTCACGATGCTGGGCGTCCCGGCCGAGATGTACCGGTACGGCATCCAGTACTGGGCCTGCTCCATCTCCGGTCTAAAAGGACCGTTACCCTAAGCATGCAACTAATTTAGTTGGACACAATGCGACGGAAAAACGAAACTATTGGCACTACGCCCCCCGGGGCATGGCCTTCCTCTAACGTGGGATTTCTGCTCCAGCGCCTCTGACGAGACAGGAGAAACCGGGACCGACGTTTTACTTCACCATCCGATAGAAGCTCAGTGGATAAGGCGGGAATCGAACCCGCGTCTCATAGCATCATCGGGATCGGCAGCCGAAGCCGCTACCCCTGCGCCACGAGACCGACGTTATAAAAAAGTAATGACATTCTTCTCACTGTATTCGATTTGATTGTGGGGAATTCCTGGGAAATTTTGCGTAATGCTTTTTATGCAAGAACTAACAGAAAAAAAAACTAGCGATTTCAATTGCGATACTGCGAAACAGCTCAACATCGTTATTTCAGCCGGAATGGGTGCTTCCCAAATGATGACCAACCGGCTGCTTCAGGTCCTCCGTGTCGGCATGGTTCCAAACATGGACGACGTCCTTGAATGGCATCTCAAATAAGTTCCGTAAAAGTCTACACAAAAAAGTTCAGTCATAGTTGTGCAACAAGATTGCTTCTTGAGAATATTTAAAATTAAAATTGATATACTTCAAATCCATTGCGAATCACGTGCTAATTAAGTAACCCTTACCTGCGAGAACACCTTCTGGCGCTGCCGTTTCCGGTTGGCCGCTTCCACCTCCAGCTGTAACCGCTCTTTTTCCGTTTCATTAAGCGTCGCTTGAACGGCGGCAACGTCGTCGGATTCCGGCCCGGGAAACGTTTTCAGGATTTTCAAATTGTGAAACGAATGCATCTGCTGCTGCTGCTGACTCGACTGTTGCACCGGCTGTGGCTGTTGCAGTGCTTCCGCCCTGGGTTCCCCCCGCGGTCCATCGTCGGCGTAGTCTTGCTCTCGCTCTTCCTGCTCCTGTTCTTCCTCCTCCTCAGTTTCCTCCTCGTCCCGGTCATCGTACTCGTACTCGGGGTACTCTTCACGGTCGTCTGTAAAGCCCGCCCGAGGCTCGTCCACGGCGACGACGAGGTTGGCCGACTTGCCCGTCTGCTGGTCGTCGTCATTACCGCCGGAAATATCGCGCTCCACTGTGGAGGACGAGGACGATGACCGCGGGTTGTTGCGGCGCCGGTCCCACCGGTTCTCGCTGCCGATAATTAAGTGCTCCTCGCAGTACTTGCTGATGCGGAAATCTACAACGGGAGAAACCGAAAACAGACACGGGAGATTAGGCGCGGTAAGGGAGTGGTGGGATTTATAGAAAAAGTATTTTGCTGAAATTAAATATTAAATTATCAATGATAAAAACCAGAAACATTTTTACTAAATGAACAAAATGTAAATTTCACGAATTTCATATTGTTCGCTAAAGCATGAAATTTAACTAACCTTAGTAGGCTCAGTGATTTATCACACCCAAATAAAAAGAAAATCTCACGGGTATCATAATTCTATGATACGTAATTTTACAGATCATGCAAAATGGTGAAAAAACCATGAAAAACTTTTGTCAAAAGTATTGCGGATTTCAGAGATTTTGTAACAATCGTGAAAGTTGCGAAAAGCTCTCCAACGAAGTGCACACCTCAAACTACAGTAGAAAAAACTATCTAAGTCACACACACACACCAAAGCTCAGTCGAGACACGCACCATTGTAGGCGAGCAGGGGGAAGGGGGAGGGGGGGGAGAAGGGGTATGATTTTCAGTGTACAAATATTTTGTGTGCAGTTATTATTTGCACAGGGGGAGAGTTTGGTGCAAAGTTTGCAATACACACTTTATGTAATATAAAACATCAATCGTATTTTCAATTGTTCTCACCATAATTGTGAAAACATCAAACTTTCGGTTTTCAGCGACTACAATAGAGTAAACTACGTGCGTATGTATTGCGTGTACGTACACGAAAATAAAGTGAGGTTAAATTTTGTCAGGCAGCAAAATCAAATGGTGCGCTAGTGTGCGTACGCGAAACGTCATAAAGCTCTATGGAGTATCCGCAGTCGAGCAGTTTTTGACAGTTCGCTCCATAAGAAATACATTGTAGAAAAAAGCAAAAACTGCTCGAATGGACCCAGTCACGAAATATTCTAGCAGAGCTGGTTCTGTCAGAATCCTGCTAGAACGGTGGAACATTTCTGCTAGAAAACTATAAGAATATCCAGCTCTGTAAGAACTCTGCTAGAATCCTGCTAGAACGTCATGACTGGGGAAGTGCTCCATTATCATGCCCAAAATTCTCATCTCCCAATTTTTACTGCCCTTCTTTCCGTCACGAAATTCTCAGCAAAAACAATTGTCTGTCTCTATCTCGTGTTTACAGAATCCCGCGTGACATTCACTTTTTCTCTCTCATTTCCGCATTCACAATTATACTCCCTCAACAGTGCGTAGTCACTAAAGCCGTCTCAAAACAAGATTTGCTAACGCATTTTAACGGGACGTTATACGTGGTCGGTTCCCAATCCCCCACTAGCGTTCTTTCATTTCGGTTTTCTGAGCAAACAAAAGAATCTTCGGCGAGTTTGCGTGAACAAGAAAAAGAGAAGGAGTGATAGAAAAAGAATGCTGGCAATCATGAGATAAAAGAAGAGAACTCACAAGTTATAGTGACGGTCGCTAGCAACTCTGATATTTTGGTGCAGGAATCATCAAAAAAATGATAGTATTTTCTATCACTCATTTACAACAATGTTGTACACCAATTTCGATCGTGGTACGAAAATCATTTTATCATTGCTGAATCAGATGATTTAAAAAATAAAGTTCTTAACAAGATCATAACAGGGATTCGTAAAACAGATTTTTATCAGGCAAACCCAGTTTGAATGAAAGAAAGTGTTTCATTATGTGTAAGAAAGTAATAAAATAATAATAACAAAATGCCATGAATTCAACCTTTCAATGAACAAATTGTTGTAAAATGCCTTATACAACATTACAATTGTATTGCAATCATTAGTTTCTAAAATGTTAGTTCCGACGAAAAATTTGTTGTGCAAAAAAAACATTTGGTGACATTTTCCAAAAAAATATAAATGTTTTTAAACAGATTCAATGATGCAAAAAATAATTACCTAGGCAGGAAAATGCATTTGAGTAGATTTCAGTTTAGTTTAGATTTTAGAAAAAAATATTGTTCTGTCCCCTGAAATTCGAGCCAACATTAAAGGAGGGGAAGGGTAAACTTTAGCAACGGCCAAATTATGTATGCAAAACAACACTTTACATTTCTTTTCGAAAGATTTTTTTAATGCAGAAGAAATAACCCTTCAAAAATGTTGTAAGGTAATAATAGTTTTCCAAAATGACATTTAAAAAAATATATGAAAAAATTATAATTTTGTTTTAATCCGTAAAGTCTTGATTTTTATTTCCAACCAAATCAAAAACTTTCTCAATCGCATGTTTTCGCCTTTCTTACAAGTGGCCTTACAAACTGTGTACAAAGTACACGTACACGACTGCCGGTGGGTTAAATATCATACCGCATTTGGTATGAAAATTATTTTTTCAACAACTGGTGATTACATGGAAAACTATTTTTAAAGTCGATCTATGAATTTTCCAAATCAATTACCTCATGAACCTCATGCAACGGAGTGAGAATTAGATTTTTTTTACTTTTTTGGTTTCATATAAATTAACAACTTAAATTTAAGGAACATTAAGCATTTGTTATTGTACATGAGTCTCGCCGTTGCTCTTTGCGAGGCAAGGCCTGCTTCGATCGTGTTTGGCCGGCGTCGTTGTTTCGCACGGGAGAAAAAGGAAGAAAAAGTGATTTTGAAAGAAGCTGGCCAGTCTCGCCGTTGCTCTTTGCGAGGCAAGGCCTGCTTCGATTGTGTTTGGCCTGCGTCGTTGTTTCGCGCGGAAGAAAAAGAAGAAAAAAGTGTATTTGAAAGAAGCTGGCCAGTCTCGCCGTTGCTCTTTGCGAGGCAAGGCCTGCTTCGATCGTGTTTGGCCTGCGTCGTTGTTTCGCGCGGAAGAAAAAGAAGAAAAAAGTGTATTTGAAAGAAGCTGGCCAGTCTCGCCGTTGCTCTTTGCGAGGCAAGGCCTGCTTCGATCGTGTTTGGCCGGCGTCGTTGTTTCGCACGGGAGAAAAAGGAAGAAAAAGTGATTTTGAAAGAAGCTGGCCAGTCTCGCCGTTGCTCTTTGCGAGGCAAGGCCTGCTTCGATCGTGTTTGGCCTGCGTCGTTGTTTCGCGCGGAAGATAAAGAAGAAAAAAGTGTATTTGAAAGAAGCTGGCCAGTCTCGCCGTTGCTCTTTGCGAGGCAAGGCCTGCTTCGATCGTGTTTGGCCGGCGTCGTTGTTTCGCACGGGAGAAAAAGGAAGAAAAAGTGATTTTGAAAGAAGCTGGCCAGTCTCGCCGTTGCTCTTTGCGAGGCAAGGCCTGCTTCGATCGTGTTTGGCCTGCGTCGTTGTTTCGCGCGGAAGAAAAAGAAGAAAAAAGTGTATTTGAAAGAAGCTGGCCAGTCTCGTCGTTGCTCTTTGCGAGGCAAGGCCTGCTTCGATCGTGTTTGGCCTGCGTCGTTGTTTCCACGGGATATTTATATTTATATTTTTCACAGCTTCCTTACATTAACTGCTAACATGTATCTATTCACTATATGATTTATTTATATTTTTCTAATCCTCTATCATACTATTTTCCCATAAAATATACATTTAAATTGCATGAACTAACGATGCTTTAAAAAACAGCAATGGATCGATCTGGAGCACTTGTTTTAAAATTATTGCTATTTTTTACAGCTTCCTGGAATTAATTTCAATTTAGCTGCTGATATGTAAATTTATTTGAATGTTCAAATTATTTTTTTTCGTATTGCTTTCCTTTATATCCTCATTTCCTCATACCATATATGATCAAATTACATAAACTAACGACACTTACTAAAACAGCAAGGGAACCATCAGGAGCATTTGTATTTTAAATGATTATTTATTTACATGTTCATATTATTCCTCATCCTATACCTTTCCTGTAACATACCATCTCCTCATACCATATATCATCAAATTGCTTAAATTAACGAATCTTTCTAAAACAGCATGGGAACCATCTGGAGCATTTAGATTTTAATTTACTGCTATTTTTTACAGCTTCCTGGAATCATCTTGATTATATTTAAATTTATTTTATTTACCATATTTATAATATTTATTATTATTATTATTATTACAAAACTATATGCTTATTAGATAATACACTACAGACTAACATTTACACTTACAAACATCCAAATCATGTAATACATTACGCATTCAACCATTTTCATCGGCCCGATGAAATTCCTCTAACCCCCATTCCAAACCTCCCAAAAATATTCCGTTCACTTTTAAAAGTCGCATGCGAGGGGGATGACACTCCCGAG